>NW_028321690.1:0-48970 GCF_062004578.1 Staurois parvus | reverse complement strand
CCTCCTCTTCCCTTCCCTCCTCTCCTCTCCCCTTCCCTTCCCTCCTCTCCCCTTCCCTCCTCTCCTCTCCCCTTCCCTCCTCTTCCCTTCCTTCCTCTTCCCTTCTCTCCTCTCCCCTTCCCTCCCCTCCCCTTCCCTTCCCTCCTCTCCTCTCCCCTTCCCTCCTCTACCCTCCTCTTCCCTTTCCTTCCCTCCTCTCCCCTTCCCTCCCCTCCCCTCCCCTTCCCTCCTCTCCTCTCCCCTTCCCTCCTCTCCCCTTCTCTCCTCTCCCCTTCTCCCCCAAAAATGTAATATATTTCAGCATCACAGCCCTTAGATGTGGCGGTTGCATTTGTCTTCTTTTTTTTTCAGGCTTTTCTCTTTATTTTCACCTGGCAATCCCGCCAGTATCACACTTCCTGTCTTGGGGTGACAACAATCACAGCAGATCACGTGACAATTTTGCACAGTTGATGGCTTCCAATTGTGTACTATTGTGCTGCTGGCTGTGATTGGTCGCAGTGATCACATGGTACAGACCGGGCCAATCACTGGTAATCACAACAATACACACTAAATGAATGGATTGATTGACAACAGATGGTTGCTTATAACAGTAATTATCACTGGTATAAGCGATCATAATGTGAATCCTGATCACCTCCCAGGAGTAGCACGGCGTTACTATGGTAACACTATGAAAAGCGTTGCCCTGGTCACAATATGTAAAAAAAAAAAAATCATAAAAGAAATGTAATTAAAAAAGAAAATTGAACAAAAAAATTTATTACATTTCTTTTTCAACACACAGTCGCCAGTCAGTGCCCCTGATCACCGCCACACCAGTCACATGACGGCGCTCTACTGCGCTCGTGACAGGATGTGAAAAGGGAAAATTGTAAAAAAAAGAGAATTTTTTACATTTCTTTATTTTCCAAAAAATTGTGACAAAAAATGACAACTTCACAAAACTCGCCACGCCTCTTACTATATACCTCTGCTTTCCCAGAAGGAGCCATTTGGGGGGATTTGTACCGTCCTGACAATTGGGGGGGATTTGTACCGTCCTGACATTTGGGGGGGATTTGTACTCTCCTGACATTGGGGGGATTTGTACCCTCCTCACATTTGGGGGGATTTGTCCTGTCCTGACATTTGGGGGGATTTGTACCGTCCTGACGATTGGGGGGATTTGTACCGTCCTGACATTTGGAGGGGATTTGTACTGTCCTGACATTTGGGGGGATTTGTCTTGTCCTGACATTTGGGGGGGTATTTGTATTGTCCTGACATTTGGGGGGATTTGTACCCTCCTGACATTTGGGGGGATTTGTACTGTCCTGACATTTGGGGGGATTTGTACCGTCCTGACATTTGGGGGGATTTGTCCTGTCCTGACATTTGGGGGGGATTTGTACCGTCCTGACATTTGGGGGGATTTGTCCTATCCTGACATTTGGGGGGGATTTGTCCTGTCCTGACATTTGGGGGGGATTTGTACCGTCCTGACATTTGGGGGGGATTTTTCCTGTCCTAACATTTGGGGGGGATTTGTCCTGTCCTGACATTTGGGGGGGATTTGTCCTGTCCTGACATTTGGGGGGGATTTGTACCGTCCTGACATTTGGGGGGGAATTTTCCTGTCCTAACATTTGGGGGGGATTTGACCTGTCCTGACATTTGGGGGGATTTGTCCTGTCCTGACATTTGGGGGGGGATTTGTCCTGTCCTGACATTTGGGGGGGATTTGTCCTGTCCTGACATTTTGGGGGGATTTGTCCTGTCCTGACATTTGGGGGGATTTGTACCGTCCTGACATTTGGGGGGGATTTGTCCTGTCCTGACATTTGGGGGGGATTTGTCCTGTCCTGACATTTGGGGGGGATTTGTCCTGTCCTGACATTTGGGGGGGATTTGTCCTGTCCTGACATTTGGGGGGATTTGTACTGTCCTGACATTTGGGGGGGATTTGTACCGTCCTGACATTTGGGGGGGATTTGTCCTGTCCTGACATTTGGGGGGGATTTGTCCTGTCCTGACATTTGGGGGGGATTTGTCCTGTCCTGACATTTGGGGGGGATTTGTCCTGTCCTGACATTTGGGGGGATTTGTCCTGTCCTGACATTTGGGGGGGATTTGTCCTGTCCTGACATTTGGGGGGGATTTGTCCTGTCCTGACATTTGGGGGGATTTGTCCTGTCCTGACATTTTTGGTGGTCCGTCAGTACATCCGGATTGATGGATTTTCAGATATCTCCCATAGTTTTTGGACTCGATAACTTTCCTACAGACTGAATAATAAACACGGATTCGGGATTTTCCTGCCACAGACATGGAGCCGAACACATTTCATTCCCGGATGAAGAACAATTATTTATCTGCAAAAATGTTATAACAGAAATGAAGAAAAATGCGTTTTTGTTTTTTTTTGTTCAGCCTTTTTTTGTTTATTTTGCAGTGGTGATCAAATACCACCAGAAGAAAGCTGTTTGTTTGAAAAAAATTCTAACTATGTCATTTGGGTACAGTGTTGCATGACCGCGCAATAGTCATTCAAAGCGTGAGACGAAAATTGGCCTGGGCATGAAGGCGGGGGGGGGGGGGGGGGGGAATGTCTGGTAATGAAGGGGTTAAAAAAACTCCCAAATTTTGTAACACTATATTGATAACAGTTGTTGTTTCGGATGGTAAAGTGGCCCGGTGCCCCCCCTCGCCCTCCCCCCGCCCCTCCCCCTCACCTTGGCATGTAATTGCCCCAGGTGATGTCCTCCCACCATGGTATGAAGATCATGGATCTCCTGTAGTAACAGCCTGACCTTCAGGCCTCCTCCACATGAACTTCATCTTCTGACCTTTCGGCTTGTAGACTTCTCATCTCCTCGGATCTCCGGCTTGTCTGACTTAGTTATTGTCTTCAGGAAGTTCCTGTGATTTGGAAATGTCGTGACCCCCCCAACCCTTTCCACATCAGTGACCACCGACTCCCATTCCAAAGGTCTACAGGACCTCCCCTGAGATGGGACCTTTGCAGATCCAGACACAGCGGAGGATGAGGTTGGCTTTGTAGGGCTAAAGGTCACATCCCCCCATTCTCATGTCAATGAGGTGCAGGTGAGGACATTGATGGGTTGGCTTCATGTTCTTCACCAACCTGAGGGATCCGAAGGAGCAATTCACTGAAAGAGTTTTCCAACTTGCTTAGATCTCTGAGCCACCTACCTAATATTTTCTCTGAAAGAACGAAGGATCAAGGATGGATAGGAGCTACCTCATCTGCCCCCTCCGTCCACAAAGTTACAATGTACAGTCTGATCACTGGGGGAGGGGAGACTGAGGAAATGCCTCCTCCTCCTTCTATAAAGTTACAGTGTACAGTCTGATCACTGAGGGAGGGGAGACTGAGGAAATGCCTCCTCCTCCTTCTATAAAGTTACAGTGTACAGTCTGATCACTGAGGGAGGGGAGACTGAGGAAATGCTTCCTCCTCCGTCCACAAAGTTACAATGTACAGTGTGATCTCTGGGGGAGGGGAGACTGAGGAAATGCTTCCTCCTCCGTCCACAAAGTTACAATACTACTTAGCGCCGGAATGATGCCAACTAGTATTTACTGGGAGAGGCCGGAATGAAGAGCCAAAGCAGATGTCAGGAATACGGACCATTCTGGGGGGATTCCCGCTGATCCATCCGATTTACAAATGATCAGGACATGTAGGTTAGTGAGCGCAATCCGAAAAGCGACCAATGCACTAAAAGGAACTACAAGACCCTTTCAAATAAATTCATAAAAACAAGTAGTGCAGCGCTATATAAAATTAAACCTTGATATCAGAAAAATGAATACAAATAAGTCCACTGTGATATGAGTATACGGATTCCTCAGTCCACAATATAAACTTCTAATGTTGTAGATGCAATCCGGTCTCCCGTTGTGGTAATATGAATAGATTGCCTACTCACCAGAAACCCAATATAAAAACGCATATCTGGATCACATGCATCCTCGGATCTCGGATAAAGACAGCCCGGAGATGGAATCCTCTGGTGGTCCCTCAACGGTATAAGAGAAGGATACCAATCTGGTCTCAAAGTGCCAACTTCTCCAAATCCGCAATAGTGCCTAAAACACTGGGGCTGAGGGGTGAAGGCTGAGTGCCAGATATGGAGAACAAAGGTGCTCATAGTGTAGTATTTAAAACTGTAAATTTATTGCATTTAAAATCTGAGCAAAATTACACATACAGTAAATGACTGTATACAGTATGAGACTGCTGCAAGTAGTAGTAAAAGCACCCAAAAGCACTGACCAGTGTACATCTAATGTGGGCCGCCGGACCTCCTGATCCGTCGGCGTAGCGTCAAAGCGTGCAGGGGCTCCTCCTAGACGCGTTTCGTGTAAACACACATCTGCAGTAGGGGTGATGCCAACATTGTAATACATTATATTGTCCCCCCCCCGTATACACACTATATTGTTCCCCCCCCGTATACACACTATATTGTTCCCCCCCGTATACACACTATATTGTCCCCCCCATATACACACTCTATTGTCCCCCCCATATACACACTCTATTGTCCCCCCCATAACACACTATATTGTTCCCCCCCCGTATACACACTATATTGTCCCCCCGTATACACACTATATTGTTCCCCCCCCGTATACACACTATATTGACCCCCCCATATACACACTCTATTGTCCCCCCCCATATACACACTCTATTGTCCCCCCGTATACACACTATATCGCCCCCCCCCTGTATACACACTATATTGTCCCCCCCCGTATACACACTATATTGTCCCCCCGTATACACTTTATATTGTCCCCCCCCGTATACACACTATATTGTCCCCCCGTATACACACTATATTGTCCCCCCCTGTACACACTATATTGTTCCCCCCCCCGTATATACACTATATTGCCCCAAGTATTGTCCCCTCCCCCCATATATACACTATATTGCCCCAAGTATTGTCCCCTCCCCCCATATATACACTATATTGCCCCAAGTATTGTCCCCTCCCCCCATATATACACTATATTGCCCCAAGTATTGTCCCCTCCCCCATATATACACTATATTGCCCCAAGTATTGTCCCACCCCCCATATACACTATATTGCCCCAAGTATTGTCCCACCCCCCCATATACACTATATTGCCCCAAGTATTGTCCCCACCCCCCCATATACACTATATTGCCCCAAGTATTGTCCCCCCCGTATATACACTATATTGCCCCAAGTATTGTCCCGCCCCCCCATATACACTATATTGCCCCAAGTATTGTCCCCGCCCCCCTGTATATACACTATATTGCCCCAAGTATTGTCCCCGCCCCCCTGTATATACACTAGATTGCCCAAGTATTGTCCCCACCCCCCTGTATATACACTGTATTGCCCCAAGTATTGTCCCTGCCCCCCCATGTACACTATATTGCCCCAAGTATTGTCCCCCCCGTATATACACTAGATTGCCCCAAGTATTGTCCCCCCCGTATATACACTATATTGTCCCAAGTATTGTCCCACCCCCCATATACACTATATTGCCCCAAGTATTGTCCCCCCCGTATATACACTATATTACTCCAAGTATTGTCCCACCCCCCGTATATACACTATATTGCCCCAAGTATTGTCCCCGCCCCCCGTATATACACTAGATTGCCCCAAGTATTGTCCCCACCCCCCTGTATATACACTGTATTGCCCCAAGTATTGTCCCTGCCCCCCCATGTACACTATATTGCCCCAAGTATTGTCCCCCCGTATATACACTAGATTGCCCCAAGTATTGTCCCCTCCCCCCCATATATACACTATATTGCCCCAAGTATTGTCCCCGCCCCCCGTATATACACTATATTGCCCCAAATATTGTCCCCGCCCCCCGTATATACACTATATTGCCCCAAATATTGTCCCCCCCCCCCCATATATACACTATATTGCCCCAAGTATTGTCCCCGCCCCCCGTATATACACTATATTGCCCCAAGTATTGTCCCCTCCCCCCGTATATACACTAGATTGCCCCAAGTATTGTCCCCCCCGTATATACACTATATTGCCCCAAGTATTGTCCCCCCCCGTACACACACTATATTGCCCCAAGTATTGTCCCCACCGTATATACACTATATTGTCCCAAGTATTGTCCCACCCCCCATATACACTATATTGCCCCAAGTATTGTCCCCCCCGTATATACACTATATTGCTCCAAGTATTGTCCCACCCCCCTCCATATACACTATATTGCCCCAAGTATTGTCCCCGCCCCCCTGTATATACACTATTTTGCCCCAAGTATTGTCCCCTCCCCCCGTATATACACTAGATTGCCCCAAGTATTGTCCCCACCCCCCTGTATATACACTGTATTGCCCCAAGTATTGTCCCTGCCCCCCCATGTACACTATATTGCCCCAAGTATTGTCCCCCCCGTATATACACTAGATTGCCCCAAGTATTGTCCCCTCCCCCCCCATATATACACTATATTGCCCCAAGTATTGTCCCGCCCCCCGTATATACACTATATTGCCCCAAATATTGTCCCCGCCCCCCGTATATACACTATATTGCCCCAAATATTGTCCCCCCCCCCCATATATACACTATATTGCCCCAAGTATTGTCCCCGCCCCCCGTATATACACTATATTGCCCCAAGTATTGTCCCCTCCCCCCGTATATACACTAGATTGCCCCAAGTATTGTCCCCCCCGTATATACACTATATTGTCCCAAGTATTGTCCCCACCGTATATACACTATATTGCCCCAAGTATTGTCCCCTCCCCCCGTATATACACTAGATTGCCCCAAGTATTGTCCCCCCCGTATATACACTATATTGTCCCAAGTATTGTCCCCCCCCCCCATATACACTATATTGCCCCAAGTATTGTCCCCCCCCGTATATACACTATATTGCTCCAAGTATTGTCCCACCCCCCTCCATATACACTATATTGCCCCAAGTATTGTCCCCGCCCCCCTGTATATACACTATTTTGCCCCAAGTATTGTCCCCTCCCCCCGTATATACACTAGATTGCCCCAAGTATTGTCCCCACCCCCCTGTATATACACTGTATTGCCCCAAGTATTGTCCCTGCCCCCCCATGTACACTATATTGCCCCAAGTATTGTCCCCCCCGTATATACACTAGATTGCCCCAAGTATTGTCCCCTCCCCCCCATATATACACTATATTGCCCCAAGTATTGTCCCCGCCCCCCGTATATACACTATATTGCCCCAAATATTGTCCCCGCCCCCCGTATATACACTATATTGCCCCCAAATATTGTCCCCCCCCCCCATATATACACTATATTGCCCCAAGTATTGTCCCCGCCCCCCGTATATACACTATATTGCCCCAAGTATTGTCCCCTCCCCCCGTATATACACTAGATTGCCCCAAGTATTGTCCCCCCCGTATATACACTATATTGCCCCAAGTATTGGGCCGCTTGCTTCCCACACACATGACCTTTAATGGCCCCCCAGTCTTAATCAGTAGGGTTCAATATTGAGTTGGCCCCGCCCTTCCCACACACATGACCTTTAATGACCTCCCAGTCTTAGTCCGTAGGGTTCAATATTGAGTTGGCCCGCCCTTTCCCCACACATGACCTTTAATGGCCCCCCAGTCTTAGTCGTAGGGTTCAATATTGAGTTGGCCCCGCCCTTCCCACACATGACCTTTAATGGCCCCCAGTCTTAGTCCGTAGGGTTCAATATTGAGTTGGCCCCGCCCTTTGCAGCTATAACAGCTTCAACTCTTCTGGGAAGGCCCCCCACAAGGTTTAGGAGGGTGTCTATGGGAAGGTTGGACCATTCTTCCAGAAGCACATTTGTCAGGTCAGGCACTGATGTCGGGGGAGGAGGCCTGGCTCGCAGTCTCCGCTCTATTTCATCCCAAAGGTGTTCTATGGGGTTGAGGTCAGGACTCTGTGCAGGACAGTCAAGTTCCTCCACCCCAAACTGGCTCCTCCATGTCTTTATGGACCTTGCTTTGTGTACTGGTGGGCAGTCATGTTGGAACAGGAAGGGGCCATCCTCAAACTCCTCCACAAAGTTGGGAGCATTAAATTGTCCAAAATGTCGCCTTAAGAGTTCCCTTCACTGGACCTAGGGGGCCAAGCCCACCCCCTGAAAAACAACCCCACACCATAACCCCCCCTCCACCAAACTTTACACTTGGCACAATGCAGTCAGGCAAGTACCGTTCTCCTGGCCACTGCCAAACCCAGACACGTCCATCGGATTGCCAGACAGAGAAGCGTGATTGGTGCCTCCAGAGAACACGTCTCCTCTGCTCTAGAGTCCAGTGGCGGCATGCTTTACACCACGGCATCCGACGCTTTGCATTGCACTTGGTGATGGAAGGCTTGGATGCAGCTGCTCGGCCATGGAAACCCATTCCATGAAGCTCTCTACGCACTGTTGTTGGGCTCATCTGAAGGCCACACCAAGTTTGGAGGTCTTTAGCTATTGACTCTGCAGACAGTTGGTGACTTCTGCGCACTGTGCGCTTCAGCATGCGCTGACCCCGCCCTGTCATGTGACGTGGCCTACCACTTGGTGGCTGAGTGGCTGTTGTTCCCAGTGGCTTCCACTTTGTTATAATCCCACTAACAGTTGAGCGTGGAATATTTAGTAGCCAGGAAATGTCACGGATGGACTTATTGCCCAGGTGGCCACCTATCACGGGACCACGCTTGGAGTCACTGAGCTCCTGAGAGCGACCCATTCTTTCACCAATGTTTGTAGAAGCCGTCTGCATGCCTAGGGGCTTGATTGTATACACCTGTGTCCATGGAGGGGATTGGAACACCTGAATCACAGGATATGGAGGGGATTGGAACACCTGAATCACATGATATAGAGGGGATTGGAACACCTGAATCACATGATTTGGAGGGGATTGGAACACCTGAGTCACATGATTTGGAGGGGATTGGAACACCTGAATCACATGATTTGGAGGGGATTGGAACACCTGAATCACATGATTTGGAGGGGATTGGAACACCTGAGTCACATGATTTGGAGGGGATTGGAACACCTGAATCACATGATATGGATGGGATTGGAACACCTGAATCACATGATATGGAAAGGATTGGAACACCTGAATCACATGATTGGGAGGGGATTGGAACACCTGAATCACATGATTGGGAGGGGATTGGAACATCTGAATAATATGATTGGAGGGGATTGGAACACCTGAATCACATGATATGGAGGGGATTGGAACACATGAATAACATGATTTGGAGGGCGGGACCAATACTATTGGCAATAGAGTGTATAAGATATAATATATTAAAGGATTAGGCAAACAGTATTTTAAAATGATATCAAACAGAGAATACATAGATCTGGTGACGATAACATTGGATACGGATTGAACTCGTACAAAACAAATAAAATCATCATCAGGGATAATATGGGTATATAAGCATCATAAGTATTTATTTTCAAATTCCAGTTTGGATAATTAATTTCCTTCTAATTTATTTTGGATTCATTGAAATTCGTTACTATTGTGATTCAGAAATTTGGATACATCCGAATAACAATTTATTTCTGAATTTCGATTCCTTACGAAACAAATTGCAAATGTCTACTGAACACCGTCTCTACCTTCCCAAATCTCCTGCTCCAGCTCTCTCCCTCAGACAAAGGGCTTAGGAGGTACAGACTTCTTTCCCACAAGCACTCCTACCCAGGGGCGGACTGACAACTCATGGGGCCCCCAGGCAATAGGGGATCATGGGGCCCCTGTGTCCTTGCCCAAGCTCAAAAAAGCCTATGAAAAGGTACCAGGGGCATCTCATGGAGCCCCTACTGACCCCGGGCCCTCGGGCAGTGCCCAAGTTTCCAAATGGTCAGTCCGCCCCTGGTCCTACCCCATGCAGCAGGCCCAGGAGGAACATACAAGGCCCCTCTACACACATCCTCCCTAGGCAGAGCTTGGTAGGGAAATACCCTTCTAGAAGATCTCCATAAACATTTATACTCCTCCCCAACCCACCTCAATGGCATAAACCTCTCAGTGATTGGCCAACCAGAATAAATGTTCAGAACCCAATACATTGCATCTTCCCTCCATCTAAAGGAGAACACACCCCAGAAACAGGCAGAAGCACCCGGAGTACCTGGGCTGAGGAGCAACCAAGGATCCCAGATAATAGAGTCAAGGCTCAGGCTACCAACTCTGAATTTAGACCACGGACGCTCAGGATACCTACATGAGCCAAGGGAATCGGCAAGTGATGGGAGCCGGAGCCGGAGCTCTGAGTTGGGCTTCAAAGTGTTTATTTTATTATGGATGAGGAAGGGAAGGGTTGGAACCTCTGGCAGGACTTCCCTGTATAAATGAACCAGAAGGAGCACCAAGTAAATGCTTCTCAGAGTCTAAAAGTATTTATTTGATTCCACCAGTAACCATAGAGGAAAGAAGGTGTTCCAGGAGCCTGAATCTCCCTTCATTAGGGCTTTAGTGCTTCATTAGGGCTTTAGAACTCTTGGAACCCTGATGGAGGATTATTTGACCCCCAAAACACATTGGCTGCTTTTTGTTTTCCTGTTGGTCAGTTGTGAAATCAAATAAATACTTTTGAACATTTGTTTGGTGCTCCTTCTTGATGAAACATTCTTAGTGTCACGATGGGGGGTCAGGCTCAGAGACCATAGTTACATAGTTAGTCTGGCTTACATAGTTAGCACTTCCTGTCCCTGGGAGGCTGGCTTTAAAACCCCAGAAGGAGGAAATGTAGAGCAAGAGAGAGAAAGTTTGAGGGCACATATCCATAATTACATAGTTACATAGTTAGTCTGGCTGAAAAAAGACAAAAGTCCATCCAGTTCAACCATAAAAAAAAAAAAAAGAAAAAGTTATAATCCTACACCCACAGTTGATCCAGAGGAAGGCAAAAAAACCCCCAGCAACGCATGTTCCAATTTGCTCCTGCTGGGAAAAAAAATCCTTCCTGATCCCCCGAGAGGCAATCGGATATTCCCTGGATCAACGTTCCCTATAAATGTTATATCCAGTTATATTCTGTGTATCCAAGAAAGAATCCAGGACTTTCCTCCAGCAATCCACTGAGCTGGCCACAACCAACTCTGGAGGGAGTCTATTCCACATTCTCACAGCTCTTACTGTGAAGAAACCTTTCCGTGTTTGGAGATGACGTTTCTTTTCCTCCAGACGTAAAGAGCGCCCCCTTCTCCTCTGTGGCGGTTGGGGTTCAGGCTCAGAGACCAGTAGCCGTAGCAGTAGAGAGGCTCCCACTAACCTGCTGGATAGTAATACAAGCAGGTCACCCTGGTAGGTGACTCCCCTGAGGTGCGAGGTCTAAGTACTAATTGTTCACCAGAGCTCCTGATGGTGGGGATGGGTTTTGCTGCCTGTTAGTACCAGGTTGTGGCACTCAGGATCACCGGGGGGTGAGCAAGCCGGGGTCCAGTAGCAGGTAGGGATCAAATAGAAGCGTAGTCAAGGAATAAGCCAAAAGTCGGTAACGGGTGGTAGGGAAAATACGGACGGCAGCCGGAGTGACAAGAGCGAGATATCAGCTGGAGAGCGCACGATAATCTGGAAAACTGGCAGTGCAAAGGCATAGCTTAAGTAGGAAGTTCATGGGAGGAGCAAAAGGTTCAAGAATCATAAGAAATGAGACACAAGGCAAGATTGTCTAAGGAACCAGGCAGGGAGCTGCCCAGTATCTCAGGTGGCTCAGGAGAAGAGATACTACTAGACACAGCAGAGGTTGTAGGTTCAGATTTGGCTCCTGACATGGATTATTCTTTTTAGTTGCCCTCTGCCCCTCAGGAGGAGCCCTGCTTTGAGGGAAAACTGCCAAAGGTCTGAGCTAAGGACTTCTATTTGTATCAGTTGGAGATTTATGTCCAGCGTCTCCCCCTTACCTCTCCTAGGGCTTTATTGCTGTCTGTACTCCCTCTGTTCAACCTCTCTACTTGGTCACCTAGACAGGAAGTGATAGGAAATCCAAAATTTTACAGCTGTCAATGGAACAAGAATCATCCAATGGGAACACCTATTCCTGTGACAACAGTCTAAAACGCCTTTCTGAACCTTTCAATTCCAGAGGGCCCCTCAAATAAGGTTCAGGTCTCAAGGAACCTCTACCAAGATTGATACATCCAGGAACATTATGAATATGCCCCTTACATTGGGGGTCAGTGGGAAGAATGTCCCTTACATTGGAGGTCAGTGGGAAGAATGTCCCTTACATTGGGGGTCAGTGGGAAGAATGTCCCTTACATTGGGGGTCAGTGGGAAGAATGTCCCTTACATTGGGGATCAGTGGGAAGAATGTCCCTTACATTGGGGGTCAGTGGGAAGAATGTCCCTTACATTGGGGGTCAGTGGGAAGAATGTCCCTTACATTGGAGGTCAGTGGGAAGAATGTCCCTTACATTGGTGATCAGTGGGAAGAATGTCCCTTACATTGGGGGTCAGTGGGAAGAATGTCCCTTACAGTGGGGGTCAGTGGGAAGAATGTCCCTTACATTGGGGGTCAGTGGGAAGAATGCTCCTTACATTGGTGATCAGTGGGAAGAATGTCCCTTACATTGGGGGGTCAGTGGGAAGAATGTCCCTTACATTGGGGGGTCGGTGGGAAGAATGTCCCTTACATTGGGGATCAGTGGGAAGAATGTCCCTTACATTGGGGGTCAGTGGGAAGAATGTCCCTTACATTGGGGATCAGTGGGAAGAATGTCCCTTACATTGGGGATCAGTGGGAAGAATGTCCCTTACATTGGGGGTCAGTGGGAAGAATGTCCCTTACATTGGGGGTCAGTGGGAAGAATGTCCCTTACATTGGGGGTCAGTGGGAAGAATGTCCCTTACATTGGTGATCAGTGGGAAGAATGACCCTTACATTGGGGGTCAGTGGGAAGAATGTCCCTTACATTGGGGGTCAGTGGGAAGAATGTCCCTTACATTGGTGGTCAGTGGGAAGAATGTCCCTTACATTGGGGGGATCAGTGGGAAGAATGTCCCTTACATTGGGGGTCATTGGGAAGAATATCTCTTACATTGGTGGTCAGTGGGAAGAATGTCCCTTACATTGGGGGTCAGTGGGAAGAATGTCCCTTACATGGGTGATAAGTGGGAAGAACATCCCTTACATTGGGGGTCAGTGGGAAGAATGTCCCTTACATTGGGGGTCAGTGGGAAGAATGTCCCTTACATTGGTGATCAGTGGGAAGAATGTCCCTTACATTGGGGATCAGAGGGAAGAATGTCCCTTACATTGGTGGTCAGTGGGAAGAATGTCCCTTACATTGGGGGTCAGTGGGAAGAATGTCCCTTACATTGGTGGCCAGTGGGAAGAATGTCCCTTACATTGGGGGTCAGTGAGAAGAATGTCCCTTACATTGGTGGTCAGTGAGAAGAATGCCCCTTACATTGGGGGTCAGTGGGAAGAATGTCCCTTACATTGGTGATCAGTGGGAAGAATGTCCCTTACATTGGGGGTCAGTGGGAAGAATGTCCCTTACATTGGGGGTCAGTGGGAAGAATGTCCCTTACATTGGTGGTCAGTGGGAAGAATGTCTCTTACATTGGTGGTCAGTGAGAAGAATGTCCCTTACATTGGTGATCAGTGGGAAGAATGTCCCTTACATTGGGGGTCAGTGGGAAGAATGTCCCTTACATTGGGGGTTAGTGGGAAGAATGTCCCTTACATTGGGGGTCAGTGGGAAGAATGTCCCTTACATTGGGGGTCGGTGAGAAGAATGTCCCTTACATTGGGGTTCAGTGGGAAAAATGTCCCTTACATTGGGGGTCGGTGGGAAGAATGTCCCTTACATTGGGGGTCAGTGGGAAGAATGTCCCTTACATTGGGGGTCAGTGAGAAGAATGTCCCTTACATTGGGGGTCAGTGGGAAGAATGTTCCTTACATTGGGGGGGTCGGTGGGAAGAATGTCCCTTACATTGGTGGCCAGTGGGAAGAATGTCCCTTATATTGGTGGTCAGTGAGAAGAATGTCCCTTACATTGGTGATCAGTGGGAAGAATGTCCCTTACATTGGGGGTCAGTGGGAAGAATGTCCCTTACATTGGGGGTCAGTGGGAAGAATGTCCCTTACATTGGTGGTCAGTGAGAAGAATGTCCCTTACATGGGTGATAAGTGGGAAGAACATCCCTTACATTGGGGGTCAGTGGGAAGAATGTTCCTTACATTGGGGGGGTCAGTGGGAAGAATGTTCCTTACATTGGTGATCAGTGGGAAGAATGTCCCTTACATTGGGGATCAGTGGGAAGAATGTTCCTTACATTGGTGATCAGTGGGAAGAATGTCCCTTACATTGGGGGTCAGTGGGAAGAATGTCCCTTACATTGGTGATCAGTGGGAAGAATGTCCCTTACATTGGGGGTCAGTGGGAAGAATGCTCCTTACATTGGGGGTCAGTGGGAAGAATGTCCCTTACATTGGGGGTCAGTGGGAAGAATGCTCCTTACATTGGGGGTCAGTGGGAAGAATGTCCTTTACATTGGGGGTCAGTGGGAAGAATGTCCCTTACATTGGTGGTCAGTGGGAAGAATGTCCCTTACATTGGTGGTCAGTGGGAAGAATGTCCCTTACATTGGGGGTCAGTGGGAAGAATGTCCCTTACATTGGGGGTCAGTGGGGAGAATGTCCCTTACATTGGTGGTCAGTTGGAAGAATGTCCCTTACATTGGGGGTCAGTGGGAAGAATGTCCCTTACATTGGTGGTCAGTGGGAAGAATGTCCCTTACATTGGGGGTCAGTGGGAAGAATGTCTCTCTTACAGATAGCTACAAATATCATTGGTGTCATGCTGCTGGCTCCATCAAGTGGTGTTTGACCCAAACCTATGCAGGCACCATTGGAAGGAAGGTCAATCAGTCACAGTTCAGGGAACCCTTAGCAACCTCTGAGGGAATCCTGGGTGAGAATGGTGGTCTAAGATGAGATTCCCTCCAATTTTGGTGAGATTTCTCCTTACTTCATGTCGTGTCTCCTGGACAGGAAGTGAAAGGAAAGCTCCCCAATGGGCTACAGAATAAAAAAGAATAAAGTTTTGACTTTAGATATACTTCAAGATCTCTTGGTCACCAGGATGATATTGTTATACGCAGCATTGGGGTCAGATGTGGTCGGCCACGCCCTGGTCGCTCGGCTCTGTGAGAGATAACGTCCAATTGGGAACTTGCAGCCGTCTCAACCACAAATGGAACGTTTCTACGATAGTGTTAGCCGTTCACCGCCTGGAGTCGGATCATTTTGTTTTCTCCACATATAGAAACAATTTAGGTAATTAGCGTGAATTAGATGCACTGCATTAAATGTTTTGCCTTGTTTAATTAAAGGCGACATCTGGCAGGTTCCGAGGTACTTTACATGGAAGGAGACGCGCAGCCATCAAAGCCTGGATGTAAAGAAGCGCAGATGCGTTGAAGACGGCGCGTTCCGCACACCTCGGCTGGCATTAAAGAGCTTTATGAAGGTGACAATAACCTTATGTACATACTTGGAACAGAATTGGCAGATCGGAATTCTGGGCTTTCCGGATTTGGCATTAAATGGACGCCCTTGCAATATCCTTACGACTCATGCAAAACCTGGCATTTACCTTTCTGGCATTAATAATGTTAGATATTTGGAATTCAGCTACCTCGGGCCCCTGACCGTATCTCCAATAGCGCTTTGATATTATCAGTCTGGATTAACCTGTTGCTATCCTGTCTTCAATCCGGCATGGCTTATCCTTCTTCACAGCGTTTCCTAGTCCAGCTGAATAATGTGAGCGGATGGTAAAGGAAAGGTAATAGAGGCTCCGCGCTCCTCCAGTGGATGGTCACATGGTCTCTGATGATGGAGTAAATCGCTCTTAGGTCAGAGCCACTAACTGGCCTGATCTGTATTGGGCGCTAAACCCAACAACAATGTAACATATTCAACTCTAATCTTCCCTTTTCCCTTGTCTTCCATTCCCCTCGCCTCAGGATGGGGAGGCATGTCCCCTCATATATTGCACTCTCATATTACCTCCCCCACCCTTCTGCTTCTCTTAATCTCTGGAGATACACTATATTGCCCAAAGTATTGGGATACCCCTCCCAATCATGTGATTCAGGTGTTCCAATCCCCTCCATATCATGTGATTCAGGTGTTCCAATCCCCTTCATATCATGTGATTCAGGTGTTCCAATCCCCTCCATATCATGTGATTCAGGTGTTCCAATCCCCTCCCAATCATGTGATTCAGGTGTTCCAATCCCCTCCCAATCATGTGATTCAGGTGTTCCAATCCCCTTCATATCATGTGAATCAGGTGTTCCAATCCCCTCCATATCATGTGATTCAGGTGTTACAATCCCCTCCATATCATGTGATTCAGGTGTTCCAATCCCCTCCATATCATGTGATTCAGGTGTTCCAATCCCCTCCCAATCATGTGATTCAGGTGTTCCAATCCCCTCCATATCATGTGATTCAGGTGTTCCAATCCCCTCCCAATCATGTGATTCAGGTGTTCCAATCCCCTTCATATCATGTGAATCAGGTGTTCCAATCCCCTCCATATCATGTGATTCAGGTGTTTCAATCCCCTCCATATCATGTGATTCAGGTGTTCCAATCACCTCCATATCATGTGATTCAGGTGTTCCAATCCCCTCCCAATCATGTGATTCAGGTGTTCCAATCCCCTCCATATCATGTGATTCAGGTGTTCCAATCCCCTCCATATCATGTGATTCAGGTGTTCCAATCCCCTCCATATCATGTGAATCAGGTTTTCCAATCCCCTCCATATCATGTGAATCAGGTGTTCCAATCCCCTCCCAGTCATGTGATTCAGGTGTTCCAATCCCCTCCATATCATGTGAATCAGGTGTTCCAATCCCCTCCATATCATGTGATTCAGGTGTTCCAATCCCCTCCCAGTCATGTGATTCAGGTGTTCCAATCCCCTCCATGGCCACAGGTGTATACAATCAAGCCCCTAGGCATGCAGACTGCTTCTACAAACATTGGTGAAAGAATGGGTCGCTCTCAGGAGCTCAGTGACTCCAAGCGTGGTCCCGTGATAGGTGGCCACCTGGGCAATAAGTCCATCCGTGACATTTCCTGGCTACTAAATATTCCACGCTCAACTGTTAGTGGGATTATAACAAAGTGGAAGCAACTGGGAACAACAGCCACTCAGCCACCAAGTGGTAGGCCACGTCACATGACAGGGTGCAAAAATGTGCACATGTGCATAGGTGCATGGCATATAATCACGCATCTTTGTGCGCGAAAGTGCACTTGCACACGCAGGGCGTGGTAATTGCTGACACTCAGTGGCCTTTATAAGGACTGCAACTCCTCACAATAATTGCTGGATTATCGTCAGCCCCCTGTTCCCGTGTTCCTCTGTGTATTCTCCTGATGATTATCTGTTACTGACCTGGCTTGACCCAGACATTCTTTGGCTCTCCTCCTGGCTCTCTACCTCGGCTTGTCTCTTGGATCTGCTCCTGCTCACTCCTGATCGATTACCAGTATATGACCTCGGCTTGATCCTGACCTTCTTTGGCTCTTCTCCTGGCTCTCTACCTTGGCTTGTCTCTCGGATCTGCTCCTACTTACTCCTGATCGATTACCTGGGTATGACCCCAGCTTGATCCTGACCTTGCTCCTGTCTGATGCTCTGTGTATGACCCCGGCTTGATCCTGACCTTCTTTGGCTCTTCTCCTGGCTCTCTACCTTGGCTTGTCTCTCGGATCTGCTCTTGCTTACTTCTGATTGATTACTTGGGTATGACCCCGGCTTGATCCTGACCTTGCTCCTGTCTGATGCTCTGTGTATGACCCCGGCTTGATCCTGGCCTTGCTCCTGTCTGATGCTCTGTGTATGACCCCGGCTTGATCCTGACCTTGTTCCTGCCTGATGTTCTGTGTTTGACACTGGCTCTGGCTTCTGACTTCGCTTCCTGCTTTGCCCATCCACCTGGATCCACTAGTCCTCTGGAGGACCTCCTCCTGCATCTGGTCCACCCACGGGTATCGTCTCATCAGGTGTCACCAAGCATCCATACCATTGGCAACCCGTGCTTTTTTAGGCACTGCACCTTCTGTTACCACCTTCAGGGGTGCATTGCACTCAGCTGTAAGGGGAGCCCTCTCTTCACCTCAGCCTCTGGTCAGGTATGTGACAACTGTCCTGCCTGCCTGACTATCCCATATTTATGGGTTGGCCTCACCACTCTACCAGGGCATCCAAACCTAGGATTGGTTAGAGTCCAATGAACATGCAGATTAGGTCTCCACCTCCTACCCCCACTGGCTTCTGGAAACTGCCATGGTCCTCCAGAACCAGGTGGAGGCGATAGAATCCCAACCTTTTGCCCTGCAGTAACCTGACCTTATACACAATAAATTTACCTACACCAACCCTCGTAGCACACTAGAGGGTGCTACACTAATACCCATCTAACATTGGCAATAATGTCTCTTGTTCGTTGGCCTTCTCTACCACTACCACTCTAAAGAGGCACATTAAGTAATTATATTTTTGTTCAATGCAAAAATGGTTAACAAAAGCCCCTAAAGTTCCACGATACATAAAGAACAAAATAGATCAGCCTAAAATTAAAACCATTTTTAGGAATTTGATGAATGGACTTGAGTCCAATTGGTTGGTCTTGAGATGTAAGGCTGGTATTGGCCATGGGCTTTAAGGAAGGCAGAAAACAGCAAAAACAACTCAAATATATCAAATAATAAAAAAAAAGTCACTTTCAAGTGTTTTTTTTTTATGGTTGTAGGTTAGCGAAAAGGGGGACTCTTTGTGGGGGGAGTTTGTGGATGGGCTTCGATGTGAAAAAATATATTCAATGAAATGTCTAGTTCAAGGGCGGACTGACAACTCATGGGGCCCCCGGGCAATGGGGGATCACGGGGCCCCTGTGTCCTTGCCCAAACTCAAAAAAGCCTATGAAAAAGGTACCAGGGGCATCTCATGGGGCCCCCTACTGACCCCGGGCCCTCGGGCAGTGCCCAAGTTTCCAAATGGTTAGTCCGCCCCTGGTCTAGTTTCAGAGATGTAAAAAGAACACAGCAAGAACACCTAAAAAACACATAACATGACGAAAAAGTCCCTTTTTTTGTGAGTTGGTGAGACAGATTGGGGGGGGGGGGGGGCAGGATTAGTACATGGACATTATCATTAAAAAGTATATTTGAAGATATTAAGGAATGCAAAAAAACAGCAAAACCTCAAACATATCAAATTAAAATAACCTTTTTTAATGTTGCGTATTAATGAGAATGATGAGGGGAAGGCTTGTAGATTGATTTCCCTGAAGGCTCCACGGCAGCACACTGGTAGGCCAACACAGATCTTGTCAGGAAAGGAAAATTGCAGCAAGTTTTGGACATTCAATTTTCCATTTTATTGTAAAAAAAATATATTTGGTGATATGTCCACCTTAAGGAATGCAACAAAAAGAAAAGAAAAAACAGGAAAAAAAGTATCAAATAAAAGATGCTGCTTTAAGTGTTTTTTAAAGGTTGTAGGTTGGTGAGAGGGAAGGATAGGGAGGTGGTTGGTAGATGGACTTTATGGTGAAAAAAAATATATTTGATGATAAGTCTACTTTAAGGAGTGCAAAACAAAAAAAACAGCAAAAAAACTCAAACATATCAAATAAAATGTACCTTTAAGTGTTTTTATTTTTAAGGTTTAGAGAGATGATTTGTCCATTTTATGGGATGCAAATAAATAAATACAGTAAAAAAACCTCAAACATATCAAATTAAAAAAAAAAAAGTCTCTTTAAGTTTTTTATTTTAGGGTTGTGGGTTAGGGATTGGGGGTGTTGTAGATTTTAATGTGAGAAAATTATATTTGGTGATATGTCCACCTTAAGGAATGCAAAGAAAACAGCCAAAAACATCCCAAACCTATAAAAAAATGCTTTCAGTGTTTTTTTTTTAGGTTGTATGTTGTTGAGAGGAATGTGGTGTGTGTGTGCGTGTGTGAAGTGTGTGTGTGTTTGTGTGTGTGTGTGTGTGGGGGGGGGGGGTTGTAGATGGATTTTAATGTGAAATTATTATATTTGATAATATTCCACTTTAAGAAATGTAAAAAAATTGGAAAAAAGCCCCAAACTTATCAAATTTAACATAGGCTCCTTTATTTTCATTTATTTATTTTTTAACAGCTGTGGGTTGGTGAGAGGCATGGGGGTGGGGGTTGTAGATGGACTTCCATGTGAAAAAAAAAAAATATTGGATATGTCCACTTTAAATAATGCAAAAAATAAATAAATAAATAAACAGCAAAACACCTCAAACATATCAAACTAAAAAAAAAATGTCTCTAAGTTTTTTATTTTAGGGTTGTGGGTTAGGGATGGGGGGTGTTGTAGATTTTAATGTGAGAAAATTATATTTGGTGATATGTCCACCTTCAGGAATGCAAAGAAAACAGCAAAAAACATCCCAAACTTATTAAAGAAAATGCTTTCAGTGTTTTTTTTTAGGTTGTATGTTGTTGAGAGGAATGTGAAGTGTGTGTATGTGTGTGTGTGTGTGTGTGTGGGGGGGGTGTAGATGGATTTTAATATTTTAATGTGAAATAATTATATTTGATAATATTCCACTTTAAGAAATGTAAAAAAAATGGGAAAAAAGCCCCAAACATATCAAATTTAAAAAAGGTCCCTTTATTTTCATTTATTTTTTTTTTTTAAGGCTTTGGGTTGGTGGGAGGGATGGGGGTGGGGGTTGTAGATGGACTTCCATGTGAAAAAAAAATATATTGGATATGTCCACTTTTAATAATGCGAAAAAACCCCCCAAACTAAACAAAATAAACAGCAAAACACCTCAAACATATCAAACTAAAAAAAAAATGTCTTTAAGTTTTTTTATTTTAGGGTTGTGGGTTAGGGATGGGGGGGGGGATGTTGTAGATTTTAATATGAAAAAATTATATTTGGTGATATGTCCACCTTAAGGAATGCAAAGAAAACAGCAAAAAACATCCCAAACGTATAAAAAAAATGCTTTCAGTGGTTTTTTTTTGTAGGTTTTATGTTGTTGAGAGGAATGTGGTGTGTGTGTGTGTGGGGGGGGGGGGGGGTTGTAGATGGATTTTAATGTGAAATAATTATATTTGATAATGTTCCACTTCAAGAAATGTAAATAAAAAAGAGAAAAACGCTCCAAATGTATCAAATTTACAATAGGCGCCTTTATTTTCATTTATTTATTTTTTAAAGGTTGTGGGTTGGTGGGAGGGATGGGGGTTGTAGATGGACTTCGATGTGAAAAAAAAATATATTGGATATGTCCACTTTAAATAATGTAAAAAGAAATAAAATAAACAGCAAAACACCTCAAACATTTCAAACTAAAAAAAATTCTCTTTAATTTAGTTTTTTAAATTTCCGTCCACCCTTTATATTTTCAGACACTGGCAATAAATGAAAACGTGAAGGAAGAGATAAGACTCCGGCTTCATTTCATTAACATGGATGCGTTCTGGAGTTCTTTGATGTGGTTAGTAATTTACTCGGAGTTAAACGAAGAAAATGTTGTTTTTAATGAGTCACAACTTTAATCATTAAAAGTACATTAAAAAAAAAAAAGAAAACCAGCCGAGACATTTGATCAATCTGGTCGTCAGAAAATGACGGGCCCCGAGGAGATGTCCACTTTGAACGCGTTCTCCGCTGTAATATTTAACAAACCAGGAAAACATTTAAATAGATCAAGTGCATAGTAAATTATCTGTTTGTAAAGTATCAACTCGAATTCAGCGGCAAATAAAGTAAGTATAGGAAATCGAAGCCCATTTAGAGCGGAGAGACAATCTCTTTAAAGTGTGTGGCCGCAAAAAAAAGTCTTCTTAATATTGGTAGAACCAGAACGGGTTATAAAATAATCCCTGATGGGTTTGTACTGCTTTATGGGGCTCTGATAGAGAGTTTGCCTTCACTTCCTGTGCGGGCGACGCGTTTCATCAAACAGGAAGTGAGTGGAAGACATTTTTTTCTTTAACCAGTTGCCGACCGCAGATAGCAGAATGATGGCTACACTGCGGGCGGCCAGTTCTTGGAGGGCGTCATATGATGTCCTTCCAGAACGCGCTCTCCTGCGCGCCCCCCGGGGCGTGTACCCAGCGATCTCCGTGATTGCTACGGACACAGCTGCTCACGTGATGTGGTAAAAGGCCAATCACAGCGGCTTTTTACCACGTGATCAGCCATGTGCAATGACACGCTGATCACAGGGAAATGCAATTGCCGGTTCTCAGCTGCGCTTTACTCACGCTGTCAGAACGTGGGGAAAGTACTGCCGAAAAGTGGCAGTTGTCAGAGCAGGGGTCGGCACCGATCTTCAGGGCACTGATGATCGGTGCTCAGCAGTGCCACCCACCAGTTCCACCCACCTGTGCCCAGCAGCGCCACCCACCAGTTCCACCCACCTGTGACCAGCAGTGCCGCCCACCAGTTCCACCCACCTGTGCCCAGCAGCGCCACCCACCAGTTCCACCCACCTGTGCCCAGCAGCGCCACCCACCAGTTCCACCCACCTGTGACCAGCAGTGCCGCCCACCAGTTCCACCCACCTGTGCCCAGCAGTGCCACCCACCAGTTCCACCCACCTGTGCCCAGCAGTGCCACCCACCAGTTCCACCCACCTGTGCCCAGCAGTGCCGCCCACCAGTTCCACCCACCTGTGCCCAGCAGTGCCACCCACCAGTTCCACTCACCTCTGTCCAGCAGTGCCCCCACCTGTGCCCAGCAGTGCCACCCACCTGTGCCTATCAGTGCCACCCACCTCTGCCCATCAGTGCCACCCACCTCTGCCCATCAGTGCCACCCACCTCTGCCCATCAGTGCATGCACCCAGCAGTGCTGCCACTCAGTGCCCAGCAGTTGCACCAGTCAATGCTCAGCAGTGCAGCCAGTCAGTGCCCCGCAGTGCCGCCAGTCAGTGCTGACTATCAGTACCCATCATCAGTGCCACCTTTCAGTTCCACCTATCCGTGTCACCTCATTAGTGCTGCCTATCAGTGCCACCTATCAGTGCCCATCAGTGCATTTTTATCTCCAAATGACACCATGACATATTTACTGCCTAATGACCAGTGACTCTGGAGCATTTTTATCTCCAGAGTCCAGTGGCGTCCCGAGGCTATTGCGGGGGGGTGTGGTCCGCACCAGGTGACACCGACCGCACGGGGTGACACCGGACCCTCTCCACAAAAAGGTAAGTTGTAAAGCAAGCCGACGGTCCCCGCAGGATGGATCTGATCCTCGTCGGCATGCAACCTATACGGGGTGACACCGGACCCGCTCCAAGAAAAAGTAAGTTGTAAAGAAAGCCGACCATCCCCGCAGGATGGATGGGATCTGCAGATTGGGGAGCATATTGGATTGGAGTCCGATCCATTATGCTCAATCCACAGATCCGATCCATTCTGCGGGGATCGTCGGAGAGGGTGTCACCAAGTGTTACCGCACCGGGTGACACCAACCCTAGGGACGCCTCTGCTCCCACTGACTACTGACACAGCAGAACAGCGGTATTATGGAAGCTGTCAATCTTCATGATGATGCAGCTTCAGGAGGCGGGTCCATGACAGCCTTGGTTCAGAGGAAACGGATTCAATGGTACTGGCCGTCATTGAACCCAGAAGACTTGTGACATCTAGTGGAGAGCTCTGGATTGAATGTGATTATTGTAACGAAGGTCATACATATATATATATATATATATTTTTTTTTTTTTTCACTCCTGCTGAGCTCTGGATTTTTTTTCATAAAAAACCCTTTAAGGAAAACCTCTGCCAGAAGCTGCCATTCTTCAGTAGCTCTGAGCCAGTGACACCGTTGAAGCTGAACAGCTTAGGCTTTACGGCCTGGGAACCAGCCTGAGTACTAGACAATGGACGCCATTCCACGGGTAAGCTGTTTCAGCTCAATGAATGAAAATGGAATGAAAAAAAAATAAAATCCTCATGTTTGGCTGATATGTTCTCGTACGTTCCATCTCCACTCTGAAGTGGCACGTTCCATCTCCACTCTTAAAGCGCATCAGCAGGGGCGCTCCTCTGCCAGTGCCTGTCTGCCATTCCCCGGTGGCAGAGGGGTTAACGCGCCCCCCTCCCCTCCTCCCTGTTCTAAAGTGCGAAGTGGTAAGCGGCATTCCATGTGGAAGCACATTTGGACTGATTAAGTCTGGGCTAATTCAATTAACAACATGTCAACTTAATTAAATAGATGCGTTTTTGAACTACTGAGAGAAAAGCGCATCGGTTCCGGGGCAGATTCCGCTTAATCTTTCCTGGATTAGAGCACCGTGGCAAATAACCCAGCCTGCGTCGACTGCCACAAACCGTCATTCGTTGGCCAATAAAACCAGAGAACCGTCGCGGAAAAGTGAAATTTCATTATCACACTCTCGAAATTAAAAAGGAAAGGGAACGGATACGTTATATTAGCCTTTCTGGCAATGTTCAGGTCTCAGGCAATCCCTGAAAAAAATGTTTAGGTCTCGGAGAACACCAGAAAGAAATGTTCAGGTTTTGGGGAACCCATGAAAAAAATGTTCAGATCTTGGGGAAGCCCTGAAAAAAAATGTTTAGGTCTTGGGGAAGCCATGAAAAAATGTTCAGGTCTTGGGGAAGCCCTGAAAAAAATGCTTAGGTCTTGCGGAACTCATTAAAAAATGTTCAGGTCCAGGGGAACCCATGAAAAAAATGTTCAGGTCTCGGGAACCCCTGAATAAAAATGTCAAGTCTCAGGGAACCCCCTTTCAAATGTTCAGGCATTGGGGGAACCCATGAATAAAAATTCTGAGGTCTCAGGGAATCCCTGAAAAAATATTCAGGTCTTGGCAAACCCTGTAAAAAAATGTTCTGATCCTGAAGAACCCCATAAAAGATGCTCAGGCCTTGGGGAACCAATGAAAAAATGTTTGGATCTTGGGGAAGCCCTGAAAAAAATGTTCAGGTCTTGGGGAACTCATGAAAAAATGTTCAGGTCTTGGGCAACCCATGAAAAAAATGTTCAGGTCTTGGGGAACCAATGAAAAAATGTTTGGATCTTGGGGAAGCCCTGAAAAAAATGTTCAGGTCTTGGGGAACTCATGAAAAAATGTTCAGGTCTTGGGGAACCCATGAAAAAAATGTTCAGGTCTTGGGGAACCCATGAAAAAAATGTTCAGGTCTTGGGGAACTCATGAAAAAATGTTCAGGTCCTGGGGAACCCCTGAAAAATTGTTCAGGTCTTGGGGAACCCATGAAAAAAATGTTCAGGTCTTGGGGAACTCATGAAAAAATGTTCAGGTCCTGGGGAACCCATGAAAAAAATGTTCAGGTCTTGGGGAACCCATGAAAAAAATGTTCAGGTCTTGGGGAACCCATGAAAAAAATGTTCAGGTCTTGGGGAACTCATGAAAAAATGTTCAGGTCTTGGGGAACCCATGAAAAAAATGTTCAGGTCTTGGGGAACCCATGAAAAAAATGTTCAGGTCTCGGGGAACACCTGAAAAAAATATGTAAAGCGCTGCATAAATTGACGGCGCTATGTAAGTACCTGAAATAAATAAATAAATAAAATGTCCAGGTCTCAAGAATCCCTGAAAAAGTGTTTAGGTCTCGGATGAACCCATGAAAAAATGTTCAGGTCTCGAGGAACCTATGAAAAAAATGTTCAGTTCTTTGGGAACCCCTGAAAAAACATTTAGATCTTGGGGAACCCCTTGAAAAAAGTTCAAGCCTTGGGGAACCCCTTGAAAAAAGTTCAAGCCTTGGGGAACCCACGAGAAAAATCCTCCGGTCTCAGGGCACGTCTAAAAAAATTTTGAGTCTTGGAGAACCCATGAAAAAATGTTCAGGCCTCAGGGAACCAATTAAAAAATGTTCAGGCTCTGGGGAACCCCTGAAAAAAATGTTCACGTCTCAGGGTTATCCCTGAAAAAAAATGTTCAGGTCTCAGGGGACCCCTAAAAAAATTAAAGTCTTGGGAAACCCATGAAAAAATGTTCAGCTTTTGGGAACCCATGAAAAAAAATTTCAGATCTTGGGGAAACCCTGAAAAAAATGTTCTGGTCTCATGGAACCCCTAAAAAAATGTTTAGGTCTTGTGGAACCCCTAAAAAAAGGTTCAGGTTGTCCAGCTTGTGGGCCATTTGCATGGTTGGATGTAGGTAAAACAATAAATTAAGGCACAAATAGTGCAATTTACATTAACTCGGCAGAAAATGTGTTTATTTTTAACTAAAGTGCTGCTGTTCCCTGGTTGAAGAACCCTTGATATAGTCTGCACAAATGTTCTCCATTCCTTTTTCCATCTCTGTCAGATTTTAGACCCCCCCCCCACACACACACATACACACAGACACATACACACATACACATACACACATACACACACACACATTCTACATGAAGACCCTAAAAGGAAATACAATAGGAATTTAAAGATACCGGATCATAACTTTGTAAAAAACTAAATATTTGTATTTGTACCCCTGAAAGTATTAAAGATAACACGTGTGTCATATAGAATAGTTCACCTCAATACATATAACTGCATGTCACTGTTACACAATCCATAGCTCCATTGTTTCGGTATCGGGATATTAAAAATCCAGCACTGTTCTCAGGTCTCAGGGGGTTGATTATCTCTTGAACAGCAAAAACACGATACTTGTATACAGTTTAAAAACAGGACGGCATTCCCAATGATGGATATATCCAACAGTAAATGCAGATGTCCACAGGGCAGCCAAGAGATCTTAACCACGGTGTTCCCAATGATGGAAATATCCAACCATGATGTGGTGTTACAATCCCATGGTGATAGGATCCCAAAAGGGACAGCTATAAATGCAGATGTCTACAGGGCAGCTAAGAGATCTTAACTACGGCCCAAAATGGGCTGTGGTTAAGATCTTTAAGCTGCCCTCTAGATCTCTGCATTTACAGTTGTCCCTGATGAAGAGTTTTCCATGATGAATATTGATGCTTGAAATGCATTGGCAAGCTTCTCCATCAAGACAGTTACCCATGAACCTATGAGAGCTCTATATTGGTTGAGTGACGGGTTAAGTGAAGAACATTGATTATCTCATTTCAATGCCATCTGAAAGTGGGTGGGATATATTAGCCAGCAAGTGAACATGTACCTGAAGTTTATGTGTTAAAAACAGGAACAATGTTCATCACAGTTTGTGGTGTATGGGGCTGTGTAGCCGCAGACCGGTCAGGGTGCCCATGCTGACCCGTGTCCACAGCCAAAAATGCCTACAATGGGCACGTGAGCATCAGAACTGGTCCACAGAGCAATGGAAGAAGGTGGCCTGGTCTGGTGGATCATGTTTTCAATGATGTGGATGGCTGGGTGGGTGTGCGTCACTTATTTGAGGAAGAGACGACACCAGTATGCAGTACGGGAAGAAGACAAAGCCGGCGGAGACAGTGAGATGCTTTGGACAACGTTCTGCTGGGAAACCTTGGCTCTGCCATTCATGTGGATGGTACTTTAACACATACCACCTGCCTAAACATTGTTGGTGACCAAGTACACTCCTTCATGGAAACGGTATTCTCTGATGGCGGTAGCTTCCTTGAGCAGAATAATGCACCCTGCCACATTGCAAAAATGGTTCAAGAATGGTTTGAGGAACACAACAAGGTCGAGGTGTTGATTTGGCCTCCATATTTTCCAGATCTCAATCCAATCGAGCATCTATGCTGGAAAAACAAATCCAATCCATGGAGGCCCCACCTTGTAATTTACAGGACTTAAAGGATCTGTTACTGACAGCTTGGTGCCAGATACCACAGCATACCTTCAGAGGTCTAGTGGTGTCCATGCTGCGATGGGTCAAGGATGTTTTGGCGACAAAAGGGGGACCTACCCAATATTGGGTGAGTGGTCATGATATGATGGCTGACTGGTGTATCGTCAAAGACTTTTTCAGTATCTAATGCTAGCAATGTTGGGACCCATTTGATTTCCAGAAAGCAAAAAATATTGAATATCCTCAGTGTACCACGGGGGACCTGCCCCCTTTAATAAATCCCACCTAAACTGGATTCATTATTCAGTCCTTTTTAAAAGATCGTTTAGATTTATTACTGGCGAATTTATTACTGGTGTTGCAATGTTTGATATTTTCTTCAAAGCATGGCTTGTTTCCGACCGCTTGTTCCTAGACCGTTCCTCAATCCCTATGGGCATGGCCACCATAACGCGTGTAGCCGGCTTTGGAGACACACCAGTTAACACAGCGAAGGAAGCAGACTGACGTTTCGTTATTAAGCGCCGATCAGACATTTTGTCACTCGGCAGATAGATGACTCGTTGTTCTGGGTTCCTTTTCTGGAAAGCGATCTTGACGTCGTCATTAATCAAGCGTGTAAACATAAATACTTGATGTGGCGGAGGAGCAATCTGCTAAGCCGTACAGCAGCTGCTACGCCACGATTGCGGTAGGCGCGGTTTATGGCACTGTGATTTTTTTTTTCTTTTTTTTAAATGGGTTTTCGAGCTGTAAAATAGCAATTTAATGGATGGAACGAGGATGTTTTGTTGGAGTGTAAAGAGAACAATGCATGGATATGGTTGCTGTAAACGTTATGGCTTGTTGGGGAATAGGCGTTGATGAAGTAGACTAATGGTCTCCCTTCAGAATAGTGACAGAATCATTGCAAGATCTGTCAGGCCAATAGGATCAATTACATGTGAAAAAAAAAAAAAAGCAATCAGCCCGCCGAAATGAATATTCAGATGAGTCTAGCAGGCTGAACTACAAAGCTCTTGTGCTTCCCCTGAACTCCAACTAGAGGTCACACCTCTGTCTCCCCATCATTATACCCATGACACCATGACCCAAGTGGCACAGAGGGCATGACTTGGAAAATTGGGAGCATGGTTTGACTTTTAGGGGCATGGTTTGACTTTTATGGGCATGGTTTGACTTTTATGGGCATGGTTTGACTTTTAGGGGCATGGTCTGACTTTTAGGGGCATGGTCTGACTATGGCATATCTACAGTTAATTAAATTGCAGTAATATGGTCCTCCAAGCACACAATGATGGTTCCACACTCGCATATAGTATCACCAAGCTTGTATGTTTCCTTGGGACTCCAACTAGAGGTCACACCTCTGTCCTGGCCTGTTCACATCTATAACCCCATTAACCTGAGACTTTCCAGAAGGGGATGCGGGCCCAAGTGGCACACAGGGCGAAGCTTGGCAAATTCAGAGTATGGTCCAACTTTTAAAGAATGGACTGATGATGACATACCTACAGATAAAACATTTTTAGTAGTATGGTGCTCATAGCAGACAATGCTTGTGCCATTCACAAACATAGCTTCATCAAGCTCTTCTGCTTCTCTGGGACAACTAAAGGTCACACTTCTGTCCCCCCACCATGATCATTCCTATAAGTGCATTAATCTGAGACTTCCAGAGGGAAATGTGGGACCAAGGGCCTGTCTTGGCAAATTTGGAGCATGGTCTGACTTTTAGCGGCATGGTCTTATGAAGCATACCTACAGTGAAATAAATTTTGTTAGTATGGTCCTCAAAGCACACAGGGCCAGTTCCACTCCCAAACAAAGCATCACCATATGCTTGTAGGCAGGTGTAGTCTATTTTCTCCACTGCAGGCGATGCTCAACCGCAACGGTGTTGCAGGAGAGGAAGTCTAGAGGAACCTAGCTCCTCTATGGTTTCCTGGATCACAGAGGACAGCTATTCGATTGGACACTGGCACCCCATGTGACTTTGGCAGCCATCTTGGGTCAAGCAGAGTCTACTTAAGACCCCGGCTTCTGGGATTGGCGCACATTTCGCAAGTGGTTAAAGTAGGGATAGGTCTCAAGACTACCAGAAGAGGGTCCAGGCCCAAGCAGCACACAGGGCCCACCTTGGCAAATTCCGAGCATGGTTTGACTTTTAGGTGCTGGTCTGATGATGGCACATCTACAGTTAATTAAATGAAAGTATTATTGTCTTCCAAACACACAACGATGGTTCCACGGTCACACAGACAACACCACAGAGCTAAATGATCACAATACATAAACACACTGTCAATCATGGCAATATGTCAAACAATGGCAGTTGTGACAGCAGGTGGGCAATAAAGGAGGGTAACAAACTTTCAGTCATGATATTATTGGTGTACAGCGCCCCCCTTTTACACAGTCCCTTCTTCACATCATACACCTTTTGGCTCCGTCAGCGTGGAAGGTGGAGAAGGTGAATTTCCAACTTCTCCTGAATGCCCTGGATGCTTCCTTGCCCTGAACTGGGTCATGTGCTGCCATGTAGCGTATTTACTGCGAGGCAAACAAGGCGTTTGCCTTGGGCGGCAATTTTCAGGGGGTGGCGCTTCCCCCAGAAGAAGTGATACAAGTGGCCATGGGAGGCTGAGGGGGCATCAGAGGTTGGTGTTGGAGTGGGTGGCAGTGGTGGACAGTGGTTCTGGGAGGGGTGTTGTGTGGTGGTCAGCAGTGGCAACTGGTGGCGGACAGTGGTTTCCTGGGGGGGGAATAGTGTTGTGGTGAGCAGCGGTGGTGGACGGTGGTTCTAAGGGGAGCGGGTCCTGGTGGGTGGCGATGGCAGATGGTAGTTCCTGGAAGAGTGGGTTGTGGTAAGCAGCAGTGGTGAATGGTGGTTCCCGGGGGGGGTGGGGTGGGTTGTGGTGGGTGGAAGTGGCGGACGGTGGTTCCTGGGGGGGGATAGTGTTGTGGTAGGTGGCGGTGGTGGACAGTGCTTGCCAGGGTGGTGGGTTATGGTGGGTGGTGATGGAGGATGGTAGTTCGTGGGGGGTGGGTTGTAGTAGGCAGCAGTGGCGGATGGTGGTTCCTGGGGGGGTGGTTTGTGGTGGGTGGTGGTGGCAGATGGTGATTCCCATGGAGGGGATAATGTTGTGGTAGATCGTGGGGGCAGATGGTGGTTCCCAGGGTGGTGGGTTGTGGTAGGCGGTGATGGCGGATGGTAGTTCCTGGAGAGGTGGGTTGTGGTAGGCAGCAGTGGCAGATAGTGGTTCCCGGGGGGGTGGGCTGTGATGGGTGGCAGACAGTGGTTCCCAGGGTGGTGGGTTATGGTGGGTGGCAATGGAGGATAGTAGTTCCTGGGGGGGTGGGTTGTGGTAGGCAGCAGTGGCGGATGGTGGTCCCTGGGGGGTGGTTTGTGGTGGTTAGTGGTGGTAGACGGTGGTTTCCATGGGGGGGATAATGTTGTGGTAGATTGGTGGTGGTGGTTTCCAGAGTGGTGGGTTGTGGTAGGCGGTGATGGCGGATGGTAGTTCCTGGGACAGTGGGTTGTAGTAGGTGGCAGCGGCGGATAATGGTTCCCGGTGGGTGGGTTGTGGTGGGTGGCAGTGGCAGACGGTGTTTCCCATGGGGGGGTGCTGGTGGGGGAGAATGAGCTGGCTGCCATCACCATGGCAACGAATGGTGAATGGGGCTGGCAGCTTGTCCACCCACATAATGGCAACTCATGATGCTGATGCAGAGCAAACTGGGCCCCGTGTTTGTGGCACCCCATTTGGCGCGGCACCCTGGTTGAGATACCAGCAGCAATACCAGGAAGATGACCTTATCGGGTCCAGTGCTATTTTTTTTCCACTTTTCTCGCAATCAGAACCGAAGTTCTAACCGTTCACCACTCCATGCCGAAAATAGGTTTCGGGTCGGGATACAGATCCAGAAAAAGAACATAAAGGAGCAGAAGAAGAAGTTTGGAGAAAGTCCTAATAGAAGCCGAGGTTCATTAGGTTTCCCGTTTGGGATCCTCGCTGAGAAGTGATCTGTGAGACGTGGCAATCGATGGCGGTATTAGGAGCTCATTTTCCTCACGTCAGAGGCAGCGCCAGGTAACATGAAAGCGTTTCTCCACAGATATAAAGTAACAGAAGAAGTGTCTCCATAATTCTCGGCCTTGTCCGGGAGGCCCTGGGGAACTCTACGTGATGGATTTCAGTACAGGCGCTCTGGAAGGTTGGATCGCGGCGGCAGTCACAATCTTCCACAAATCAATAGGTCCCTGGCCTTTCACTAAGTGCAAATGGCTGCTGCAGAGATTGTGCGGTGTGAGAGGTCAGCCGAGCGGGGGATTCGCATCATGCAAAGTCTCAGCCAAGAAGTAACCCTTCTGAGCCCGGGTGGGAACTATCGAACGTCTGCAGGCAGGGCTGCTGTTAGAAACCACGGGGGCCCCATGCAGCCAACCTGACAGGGCCCCACTCTAAAAACAAAAAAAAAAAAAATACAGTTTACTATGCTTCAGTTATGAATGAACACAGTGAGTGATAGGTACTGATCAATACCTGTGTTCATTCAGGCTGATGAATGTGACATATTTTACCCTTCCTCTACTCTCCATCCTGAAGGATCCTATGGCGTGCTCGCAGCTGCCGATGAGAAGGAGAGGAGGGAAGCCGGAAACACTGCAGGGGTGGGGGCCTGGGCTGCAGGGGGAAATGTATGGTGATACAGGGAGGGTGATGGGTGGGGTGGGGGGGGGGATTACTGGAACCAATCCCCCGAATGGCTCTCTCTGCAGGAGCTGAAAGCCAGTGGGAAGGAGAAGAGGGAAGCCAGCAGCGCTGCAGGGGCGGGGGCACACAGGGGGGCCTGGGCAGCAGGGGTCAATGTATGGAGCACAGGGAGTGAATGCTGGATCCGGGGAGAGCAGATATAGTGAATGCGGGGTGCGGGGAGAGCGGATATAGTGAATGCGGGGTCCGGGGAGAGCGGATACAGTGAATGCGGGGTCCGGGGAGAGCGGATATAGTGAATGCGGGTTCCGGGGAGAGCGGATAAAGTGAATGCGGGGTCCAGGGAGAGCGGATATAGTGAATGCGGGGTCCGGGGAGAGCGGATATAGGGAATGCGGGGTCCGGGGAGAGCGGATATAGTGAATGCGGGGTCCGGGGAGAGCGAATATAGTAAATTCCAGGTCCGGGGATAGCGGATATAGTGAATGTGTGGTCCGGGGAGAGCGGATAAAGTGAATGCGGGGTCCGGGGAGAGCGGATACAGTGAATGCGGGGTCCGGGGAGAGCGGATATAGTGAATGCGGGGTCCGGGGAGAGCGGATACAGGGAATGCGGGGTCCGGGGAGAGCAGATATAGCGAATGCGGGGTCCGGGGAGAGCGGATATAGTGAATGCGGGGTCCGGGGAGAGCGGATATAGTGAATGCGGGGTCCGGGGAGAGCGGATAAAGTGAATGCGGGGTCCGGGGAGAGCGGATACAGTGAATGCGGGGTCCGGGGAGAGCGGATATAGTGAATGCGGGGTCCGGGGAGAGCGGATACAGGGAATGCGGGGTCCGGGGAGAGCAGATATAGCGAATGCGGGGTCCGGGGAGAGCGGATATAGTGAATGCGGGGTCCGGGGAGAGCGGATATAGTGAATGCGGGGTCCGGGGAGAGCGGATATAGGGAATGCGGGGTCCGGGGAGAGCGGATATAGTGAGTGCGGTGTCCGGGGAGAGCGGATATAGTGAATGCGGGGTCCGGGGAGAGTGGATATAGGGAATGCGGGGTCCGGGGAGAGCGGATATAGTGAATGCGGGGTCCAGGGAGAGCAGATATAGTAAATGCGGGGTCAGGGGAGAGCGGATATAGTGAATGCGGGGTCCGGGGAGAGCGGATATAGTGAATGCGGGGTCCGGGGAGAGCGGATATAGTGAATGCGGGGTCCGGGGAGAGCAGATATAGTGAATGCGGGGTCCGGGGAGAGCGGATATAGTGAATGCGGGGTCCGGGGAGAGCGGATATGGTGAATGCGGGGTCCGGGGAGAGCGGATATGGTGAATGCAGGGTCTGGGGAGAGCGGATATAGTGAATGCGGGGTCCGGGGAGAGCGGATATAGTGAATGCGGGGTCCGGGGAGAGCGGATATAGTGAATGCGGGGTCCGGGGAAAGCGGTCCTCTTCATGTAAGCCCACAATTTGCCCTCAGCTGATGGCCTAGTATCACGATGCAGCTGCAAGTCCGTATGATTGATGGATTTCACGGTCGCTCTTGGCTGACGTCCTCCATCACTGGCAAGCGTTCGCCGTCCCATCTCATGGATCCAGCAGGAGGGAGCAGATGGCCCTAATAGGACGGAACAACGAAGCCTGCGCACACAAAATCTCTTCCCCGGAACCCCAGCAAACTCTTCCCTTTTGCCCTCCTTCGCATCTAAAGCTGCTAATTGGTCTTCAGCCCTCAGGTAGATTTTGTCCTACGCATTAGTCACGAATTCCTGCTGCTCACAAAAACCTGCGAATCCGCCAAGCAGAGTCCTCCCGGGGTAGACGCACGTATTTGTGTGTGGTATGCAGAGTTGTAACGAGCGGCTGATCTCTAGGTGACCAAACCGTGTAATTTGCTTCTTACAAGTTGTTTTTTTTGCCAATTACAGAAGTTGCACAAACTCAGGTAAAAGCTGACGCATAATCGCTGAAAAGTTACCGGTTATATTTAGATCAGAACTTTGAACATATCAAGAAAACAACATCCATCTTCCTCATGTACGAATCGCATACTTAGGTCATTGACCTTGAACCTCTTTACGTCATCCAGACCAGTTGGTGGACTTGGCTTCCAATCATGGCTGCACAGTGCTGATATCGCCAGGAGCTGTCGGGTGACGGATCGGTCATGGTTATGGGGACTCATATATGCAGCGGCTGGGCAATAAGCCCCCCTCTCAGGACACAGATCTGGACCTGCAACCTCTGCTCTGTCTGAATGTATCTCTTCTTGCTGAGCCACCTAAGATGTCATAGATACCCCACCAGTAGCAATAGGTCTAATTCCAGCAACATTAGACTCCTCCCAGCAACAACAGATCCTCCAAATGATATCAGACCCCCATAGCAACTATAGATTCCTCACCAGCACCAACAGATCCAAACAACACCACCCCCCAGTGAAAATAGATGCCCAAGCAGCCAGCATCAATAGATCCTCCAGCACCCATTGCCAATACATATATTCAGTTCTGGAGCTATCAGAAATGCGTATCATTGCATTCCAGCTGAAAAAAAGCCATCCGTCCATCGATCCTGGGTCTCACCAACTGGGCTTCACTAAAGCAGGACATCATACACCATCCCATTAAACACCCTCAAATGGCCCCCTTGGCTTTTGAATGGATATTAATGTGAAACAAATTGGCGGGAGGGTGGGAACCTCTTTTGATTTCGGTTTCCCTGAGAATGCCCGTGCCCTGTTCCATCCCACAGGTTAGCTCAGAAGACTCTTCACCAATTACGAAAATGGACCTTCTTCATTTTCTATTCTCTTAACCCTCATCATCCCTTCAACCCTCTCATGTGGCCCCCCTATGCCTATGTCCATTGTCTTTCTTTTTCTGTAGAACCTTCCTTATGCAAGCATGGTCCAATGTTGCCCCCATCAGGATACCCATCCTGAGAAATGCCATACAGCTGCCATCACTGGAGTGTCCTGATGGTTGCAATGGTGCTTGAGTAAAGAAGGATCCAGAGACAAAGAAGGACAAAGGACCTAGATATGGGGTGGGGGTATTATTGGGTTGAAAGGATGCCTAGGGTTATGATATTAGAAAATAAAGAAGACCCTCTTACTTGATTGGTGAAGGGTGAAAGAGTCTTCTTAGCCAACCTGTGTGAAGGAGCAGGGCACTACACCCCCAGTGGCAATAGATCCCTCAGCGGCCAGCATCAATAGACCCTCCGAACACCCCAACACCCATAGGCAGTACACACATTAAGTTCTGGAGGTCCTGGAACTCCATACCATCGCATTCCTGCTGAAAAAACGCCCTGCTTACTAAACACCCAGCTGCTCCACACCACCTCGGGGACAGCTACAGAAGTGTACAGTAGATTACTCATCTGTCCCTCCATCCTGGGTCTCTACAGCTGGACCACATTAAAGCAGGACATCATACCGTACACCATCCCTTTAAAGACCCTCAAATAGCAAACCAGCTGCCTTAACTTCTGAAAACAAAGAATGGACATTGATCTGAAACAAAATGGCACCTCTTCGAGCTTTGGTTGGTCTGAGAATAACCTTGCCTTGTTCTTCTCCACAGGATGGTTCAGAAGACCCTTCACCAATGAGGAAAAAGGACCTTCTCCATTTTCTATTCTCCTAACTCTCAGCATTCCTTCAACCCTCTCATGTGGCCTCCTCGATGCCTATGTCCTTTGTCTTTCTTTGTCTGTGGACCCTTCCTTACGCAAGCATGGTTCACTGGTGCCACCATCAGGAGACGCATCCTGAGAAATGTCATACAGCCATCACTGGAGTGCATGACATGTCTCAGAATGGGTGTCCTGATGGTTGCAATGGTGGGCCATGCTTGAGTAAAGAAGGATCCAAAGACAAAGGACAAAGGACCTAGATATGGAGGGGGGCATGACTGGGTTGAAGGGATGCCTAGGGTTAAGATAATAGAAAAAAAAGAAGATCCTTTTACCTGATTGGTGAAGGGTTAAAGAGCCTTCTTAGCCAACTTGTGTGAAGGAGCAGGACACTTCACCCCCCAGTGGCAATAGAATCATCAGTGCCCAGCATAAATATAAATAGAACCTCCGACCAGGGGCAGACTGACAACTCATGGGGCCCCCGGGCAATAGGGGATCATGGGGCCCCTGTGTACTTGCCCAAACTCAAAAAAGCCTATGAAAAAGGTACCACGGGCATCTCATGGGGCCCCCTACTGACCCTGGGCCCAAGTTTCCAAATGGTCAGTCCGCTCCTGCCTCCGACACACCCTAACACCCATAGCAAGTACACACATAGAGTTCTGGAGGTCCTGGAACTCCATACCATCACGTTCCTGCTGAAAAAAAGCCCTGCTTACTAAACACCCAGCCCCCTTACACAACCTCGGGGACAGTTACAAAAACCTATTGCAGAATACCCATCCGTCCATCCATCCTGGGTCTCTACAACTGGACCCCACTAAAGCACAACATCATACCATACACCAATGGATATTAATCTGAAACAAAATGGCACCTCTTGGAGCTTTGGTTGGTCTGAGAATGCCCTTGCCTTGTTCTTCTCCACAGGTTGGTTCAGAAGACCCTTCACCAATGAGGAAAAAGGACCTTCTCCATTTTCTATTCTCCTAACTCTCAGCATTCCTTCAACCCTCTCATGTGCCCCGCCTCCAATTCCTATGTCCTTTGTCTTTCTTTGTCTGTGGACCCTTCCTTAATGCAAGCATGGTCCACTGGTGCCACCATCAGGAGACCCATCATGAGAAATGCCATACATCCGTCATCGGAGTGCATGTAGACAGGAAGTGGCTGCAAAGAGGCTGCAGGAGGCCAGCAGTACGGAGATTTATATAAGAAATAAAGGAAGCTGCTTATGATACACAACACTTTAGCATTCTGTAGGGTTCACATCTACTTCAAGGGGTTAACTAGAGGCTTCACCGGCCCAAGCTGTGCATCCAGAAAACACGACACGAACCCGCAGAGCAAATTGGATACATTTAATCAGAAGACAACAGCAGATTCATACAGATCTCCTTTTGCCTACACTGTAGTAATTGGATTTGTGTTCTGAAATATACAAATAATTCGTTTAACATTTGTCTCCCATTAGAAGGAAATAATTGCCGCCTTCATTTCCTGCGTGGCTCCTTGCGGCTCGGTTTGTAGAGCTCTCCTATTCTCCCTGATTACGTTTTCTTTTTCTTTGTTTTTGTTTTCTTGCCGTATTTGTTTTTCATCCGAAGTCATTGATAGCGTTGCACTGAGGACTTTCATCATTACCGCGGCCAAACGCGCCCGGAAAGAGCTTTTCATATTAGCGGTGGGGGGGATTTACCACGCTCTTCAGAATGTTTTTTTTTTTGCTTTTCAATTTTCATTTGTTATGAGGTGACCTTCTGACTCCCGCGGCCGCTTGTACAAACTGGAAGTGACACTTAATGAAGCAGTCACGTCTTTGAAGCCTCTTCTCCGTAAACAAATGGACTTCCTGTGGACTCCGCCGCGTACACGTGGGCAGGAAATGGAGAGAGCGCGGGAGGTCACTGCTGACGGCACCATGTGGTTGGAATGAGACTGAAGACAGACGTCTGGCTAAAGCTGGATATACAGTAGATATTATAACGAATATTTGTGCAAAAATTCTCAGCACGTGATCCAGCACTTCCAGGAAGGGGAGGTGCGTGCGCGCGCCTGCCGCCCCATCTGTTCTGTCATTGGTGCAAAAATTCTCACTACATTAGAACGCTTGACAAATGGTCAAAATTCTGTTTGCTTTTTATCAGTTGTGGACCACCCCGTGTACTTTTACAGCGGCGGGGCAGCCGCTCTTCGCTGGATCATGTTCATGCACCTGCAGCCCCATCTGTGATCATATCTGGAGATCATATCCCCCCTTATGTATTATACATGGAGATCATACCCCCCCCTTATGTATTATACATGGAGATCATATCCCCCCTTATGTATTATACATGGAGATCATACCCCCCCCTTATGTATTATACATGGAGATCATATCCCCCCTTATGTATTATACATGGAGATCATATCCCCCCTTATGTATTATACATGGAGATCATATCCCCCCCTTATGTATTATACATGGAGATCATATCCCCCCTTATGTATTATACATGGAGATCATATCCCCCCTTATGTATTATACATGGAGATCATATCCCCCTTATGTATTATACATGGAGATCATATCCCCCCCTTATGTATTATACATGGAGATCATATCCCCCCTTATGTATTATACATGGAGATCATATCCCCCCTTATGTATTATACATGGAGATCATATCCCCCCTTATGTATTATACATGGAGATCATATCCCCCCCTTATGTATTATACATGGAGATCATATCCCCCCTTATGTATTATACATGGAGATCATATCCCCCCTTATGTATTATACATGGAGATCATATCCCCCCCTTATGTATTATACATGGAGATCATATCCCCCCCCTTATGTATTATACATGGAGATCATATCCCCCCCTTATGTATTATACATGGAGATCATATCCCCCCCTTATGTATTATACATGGAGATCATACCCCCCCCTTATGTATTATACATGGAGATCATATCCCCCCTTGTGTATTATACATGGAGATCATATCCCCCCTTATGTATTATACATGGAGATCATATCCCCCCTTATGTATTATACATGGAGATCATATCCCCCCTTATGTATTATACATGGTGATCATATCCCCCCCTTATGTATTATACATGGAGATCATATCCCCCCTTATGTATTATACATGGAGATCATATCCCCACTTATGTATTATACATTGAGATCATATCCCCCCTTATGTATTATACATGGAGATCATATCCCCCCCTTATGTATTATACAAGGAGATCATATCTCCCCTTATGTATTATACATGGAGATCATATCCCCCCCTTATGTATTATACAAGGAGATCATATCTCCCCTTATGTATTATACATAGTGATCATATCCCCCTTATGTATTATACATGGTGATCATATCCCCCCTTATGTATTATACATGGAGATCATATCCCCCCTTGTGTATTATACATGGAGATCATATCCCCCCCTTATGTATTATACATGGAGATCATATCCCCCCTTGTGTATTATACATGGAGATCATATCCCCCCTTATGTATTATACATGGAGATCATATCCCCCCCTTATGTATTATACAAGGAGATCATATCTCCCCTTATGTATTATACATGGAGATCATATCCCCCCCTTATGTATTATACAAGGAGATCATATCTCCCCTTATGTATTATACATGGAGATCATATCCCCCTTATGTATTATACATAGTGATCATATCCCCCCTTATGTATTATACATGGAGATCATATCCCCCCTTATGTATTATACATGGAGCTCATATCCCCCCTTATGTATAATACATGGAGATCATATCCCCCCCTTATGTATTATACATGGAGATCATATCCCCCTTATGTATTATACATGGAGATCATATCCCCCCTTATGTATTATGCATGGAGATCATATCCCCCCTTATGTATTATACATGGAGATCATATCCCCCCTTATGTATTATACATGGAGATCATATCCCCCTCATGTATTATACATGGAGATCATATCCCCCCTTATGTATTATACATGGAGATCATATCCCCCCTTATGTATTATACATGGAGATCATATCCCCCCTTATGTATTATACATGAAGATCATATCCCCCCCTTATGTATTATACATGAAGATCATATCCCCCCCTTATGTATTATACATGGAGATCATATCCCCCCTTATGTATTATACATGGAGATCATATCCCCCCTTATGTATTATACATGGAGATCATATCCCCCCTTATGTATTATACATGGTGATCATATCCCCCCTTATGTATTATACATGGAAATCATATCCCCCCTTATGTATCATACATGGAGATCATATCCCCCTTATGTATTATACATGGAGATCATATCCCCCCTTATGTATCATACATGGAGATCATATCCCCCCTTATGTATTATGCATGGAGATCATATCCCCCCTTATTTATTATACATAAGGGGGGGATATGATCTCCATGTATAAACACATCAGTGGTTCATATAGTGAACTCGGCGTAGTTATTCCCCCTGAGGTCATCACAGAGGACAAGGGGGCGCTCTTTACATCTGGAGGAAAAGAAATTTAATCTCCGAACACGGAAAGGTTTCTTTACAGTAAGAGCTGTGAGAATGTGGAATAGACTCCCTCCAGAGGTGGGTGTGGCCAGCTCAGTGGATTGCTGTAGGAAAGTCCTGGATCCTTTCTTGGATACACAGAATATAACTGGATATAACATTTATAGGGAACGTTGATCCAGGGAATATCCGATTGCCTCTCGGGGGATCAGGAAGGATTTTTTCCCCCTGCAGGAGCAAATTGGATCGTGCTTTGCTGGGATGTTTTTGCCTTCCTCTGGATCAACTGTGGATGTCGGATTATAACTTTTTTTTTTTTTATGGTTGAACTGGATGGACTTTTGTCTTTTTTCAGCCAGACTAACTATGTAACTATGGATATGTGCCCTCAAACTTTCTCTCTATTGCTCTACGTTTCCTCCTTCTGGGGTTTTAAAGCCAGCCTCCCAGGGACAGGAAGTGCTAATGCATAATTGTATAGAACACAGCAACATTAGCACTTAACAGTGGAAGGCAGCAGATCCCCACATCTGGAATTCAGCTTTCAGATTGTTGTGAAGCAAAGAGCGATAATCGATAATCGGTGGCAGCCAATTATAAATGAAGCCCCTTTATGAGAAGACCATCTAATGTTCACCTTTAACTGGTTGCTCTGGATTTCTCTGAGCATCGCACTTTCTACAAATGCATTTATTAGGATAGAAGGCGGATTAGCCGCTCGGCATCGTGGTGACGGTTGTGTAGTATGTAAATCTCACTTCTTGCCTGACCCCGCACCGTTCTCCATGTGGTAATGATAGGGTTTGCTATTCTCCTCTCTTGCTTTCCTCGTCAGCCTCATCTCGCTCTATTCAATGCTTCTCCCTCCTCCGCTCTTAGTGAATCATTAAATGGGAAAAGTTCACCAAGTCCCATTCTGGCTCTTTTACCGTCCTCACCTGACTGAGGCGCCAGAAAGCAGACATGTAGGGTAAGACTTATACACCGCCGAGGCAGACCACCGGCTAAAAAAACACGACATTATCAACCTGGAACCTTCTCTGCTCAATAATGCGTATTAGTCCCCTATGCCTGGCTGGTATTTGGATAGATATCATTTGGGAAGGTAGAACTGTGCGATTTCAAAGGGGTAGCGAAAAGCTACATTGATCAGAAATGGAGGTGAATTGGCATGGCTCCATTCTAGGTTTCTATGTGAAGCCTGACAATCAACTTCTCTTATTTGCTCCCTTTTGGTCTTTTGACAGGATGTACTGGGGGGTACGGGATGTATGGGATGTACGGGATGTATGGGATGTACGGGGTGTACTGGATGTACTGGGGGGTACAGGATGTACGGGATGTATGGGATGTACGGGATGTACTGGATGTACTGGGGGGTACGGGATGTACGGGATGTATGGGAAGTACAGGGTGTACTGGATGTATGGGATGCATGGGATGTATGGGATGTACGGGATGTATGGGATGTACGGGGTGTACTGGATGTATGGGATGCATGGGATGTATGGGATGTACGGGGTGTACGGGATGTATGGGATGTACGTGGTGTACTGGATGTATGGGATGCATGGGATGTATGGGATGTATGGGATGTACGGGGTGTACGGGATGTATGGGATGTACGGGGTGTACTGGATGTATGGGATGCAAGGGGTGTACGGGATGTATGGGATGTACGGGATGTATGGGATTTACGGGGTGTACGGGATGTATGGGGTGACTATACATTTGAGTAGGAGGTAACTGGTGTGATTGGTGGCCGCTAGGATGCCAACATTCGTTGTCTGCATCTTCCTCGGTGTTGGAGTGCTGCGGCCGGCCATGCTCTTAGATGGACCCATTTCAGGAGGTGGTTAAGGCCCCATTCACACCTGACCGTTTTATACCACGAAGCTCTAAGATGTTTGAGGAACAAAAATAAATGATTCTCAGTGGGGACGATTGACATCTCCACTGCAAGCCGCCTGAAGCCAAACACCTGAAGTTCAAAAAAGTTCTGGAGCTTTTTTTTGTAGCTCAAACTGGGCAGATTTTATGAATAAATAAATAATAAATAAATAAACAAAATAAATGACTAATTTGTAATAATACATAAATAAATAATAATTGACCCCTAACCTTGCCCCCTGTACATATACGGGATGTAAGGGATGTACAGGGTGTAGGGGATGTACGGGGTGTATGGGGTGTACGGGGTGTACGGGATGTACGGGGTGTACAGGGTGTACCAGGATATACGGGGTGTACGGGATGTAGGGGATATACGGGGTGTATGGGATGTACAAAATGTATGGGGTGTACGGGATGTACCGGGTGTATGGGATGTAGGGGGTATACAGGATGTACGAGATGTACGGGGATGTATGGGATGTACTGGCTGTATGGAATGTATGGGGTGTATGGGATGTACGGGATGTACTGGGTGTACGGCGATGTAAGGGGTGTACGGGATGTACTGGATGTGTGGGATGCATGGGATGTATGGGGTGTATGGGATGTACTGGCTGTATGGGATGTGTGGGGTGTATGGGATATACGGGATGTACTGGATGTACGGGGATGTATGGGATGTACGGGGTTGTGTGGGATGTACGGGATGTATGAGATGTACGGGACGTGTGGGGATGTATGGGATGTATGGGGTGTACGGGATGTATGGGGATGTACAGGATGTAGGAGATGTACGGGGATGTAAGGGGTGTATGGGATGTACTGGATGTATGGGATGCACTGGCTGTATGGGGTGTATGGGATGTACGGGATATACTGGATGTACGGGGATGTACAGGGTTGTGCAGGATGCACTGGATGTACGGGGTGTATGGGATGTACAGCTATGTCAGGGTGTACGGGATATACTGGATGTGCAGAATGTATGGGATGTACTGGATGTATGGGATGTTCTGGCTGTATGGGATGTATGGGGTGTATGGGATGTACGGAATGTACTGGATGTACGGGGATTTACGGTGTTGTGTGGGACGTATGGGATGTATGGGGATGTAAGGGGGGTGTACGGGATGTACTGGATGTATGGGATGTATGGGGTGTACGGGATGTATGGGGATGTACAGGGATGTACGGGGTGTATGGGATGTATGGGGATGTACAGGGATGTACGGGAATGTACAAGATGTATGGGATGTATGGGAATGTAAGGGGTGCACAGGATGTACGGGGTGTATGGGATGTAAGGGTATGTACGAGATGTACGGGATGTACGGGGATGTAAGGGATGTGCTGGCTGTATGGAATGTATGGGGTGTATGGGATGTACGGGATGTACTGGGTGTACGGCGATGTAAGGGGTGTACGGGATGTACTGGATGTGCGGGATGCATGGGATGTATGGGGTGTATGGGATGTACTGGCTGTATGGGATGTGTGGGGTGTATGGGATATACGGGATGTACTGGATGTATGGGGAAGTATGGGATGTACGGGGTTGTGTGGGATGTATGAGATGTACGGGACGTGCGGGGATATACGGGATGTATGGGGTGTACGGGATGTATGGGGATGTACAGGGATGTACGTGATGTGTGGGATATATGGGATGTACAGGATGTACGAGATGTATGGGGATGTAAGGGGTGTATGGGATGTACTGGATGTATGGGATGCACTGGCTGTATGGGATGTATGGGGTGTATTGGATGTACGGGGATGTACAGGGATGTACGAGATGTATGGGATGTATGGGGATGTAAGGGGTGCACGGGATGTACTGGATGTGCGGGATGTATGGGATGTACTGGATGTATGGGATGTGTGGGATGTACGGGATGTACGGGGTGTATGGGGTGTACTGGACGTGCTGGATGTATGCAATGTATGGGATGTTCGGGTGCACGGTTTTACTGGATGTATGGGATGTGTGGGATGTACGGGATGTGTGGGATGTACGGGATGTAAGGGGGGTGTACGGGATGTATGGGGATGTACAGGGATGTACTGGATGTGCGGGATATATGGGATGTACTGGATGTATGGGATGTGTGGGATGTACGGGATGTACGGGGTGTACTGGACGTGCTGGATGTATGCAATGTATGGGATGTTCGGGTGCATGGTTTTACTGGATGTATGGGATGTGTGGGATGTACGGGATGTGTGGGATGTACGGGATGTAAGGGGGGTGTACGGGATGTATGGGGATGTACAGGGATGTACTGGATGTGCGGGATATATGGGATGTACTGGATGTATGGGATGTGTGGGATGTACGGGATGTACGGGGTGTACTGGACGTGCTGGATGTATGCAATGTATGGGATGTTCGGGTGCATGGTTTTACTGGATGTACGGGATGTATGGGATGTACGAGTTCAGTAGACTTCAATGGGGAAGCTGCAGAAAACGCACTTAGTGCGTTTTTGCTGCATTTTTTTATTGTGTTTTGCGTTTTTTAATCGACCAGTAACAAGCTGGACAAAAAAACCCCAAAAAAAGCAAAATGCAAATCCGACAAAAACACAAGCGGCGTTGGCGTGAACCGGGCGTAACAGACTCCATGTTTGCAGATATTTCTCTCCAGACGGCTCTGTAATGATATAATAATGGTTGCGATTTTATTTTATATCTTTTTGCGCCTTTTGAATCAATTTCCGCGTACATGTTTATATCAATACATTCCACATACATGTTTATATCATACATTCCACATACATGTTTATATCATACATTCCACATACATGTTTATATCGATACATTCCACATACATGTTTATATCATACATTCCACATACATGTTTATATCATACATTCCGCATACATGTTTATATCATACATTCCACATACATGTTTATATCATACATTCCACATACATGTTTATATCATACATTCCACATACATGTTTATATCATACATTCCACATACATGTTTATATTGATACATTCCGCATACATGTTTATATTGATACATTCCACATACATGTTTATATTGATACATTCCACATACATGTTTATATCATACATTCCGCATACATGTTTATATCATACATTCCACATATATGTTTATATCATACATTCCACATACATGTTTATATTGATACATTCCGCATACATGTTTATATCATACATTCCACATACATGTTTATATCGATACATTCCGCATACATGTTTATATCATACATTCCGCATACATGTTTATATCATACATTCCACATATATGTATTCTGCAGCTTCTTCTGACTTCTTCCAGCTCCCAGACTTCCAGTTTCTCATTATTATCCCCAAATCGCAATCCCTGCATTGTCTGCCCCCCCCTCCCTCCCCCCAGTCATTAAGGCATTGAAAGGTACAACTTCTGCAGGTAACCTGACTTTCTTCCTTGAGTTTGCCGCCCCCCATCGCCCCGGCACCCCCCCTCCTCGCGCCATTCATCATCTCGCCGGGGCTGTTCTGGCTGCATTAGCTCCATTAGGAAATAAATGCTTCCAGCAGACGCGGCCATTAATGCCAGGAATTACTTGTGAGCCGTTAGCAGCCAATTTGAGCGGCTCCTGATCCCGTCTCAGCCCATTAATTATTCCGGTCCGGCTCCCAGAGGGATGGAAAATCCTTCGCCTTTCATTCTTCCTGCGCCGCGGCGTAAGGCGAGTCCACGGGAGAGCGGCAACCGGGCCGAAGCGGCTTTGGGGAGAGGCGGCTGCCGGGTCATTAGGCGGAATTAGGAGGGCGATTGTCACGGCTTTTGTGGAACTTTCTCCCAGCAGAGGCGGCAAAGCGATTACGGAGGGGAGTCGCCCGTTATGAGGGGATAATGTGAGGGGGGGGGGATATCACATGCCGGCTCTGGGAGACCGGCAGAGCAGATACAGCATAGCCGGATTGAGGGGGGTGCTGGGGGGGCTGTGCCCCCCTGAGGTTAGTCATGCCCCCTTCAGATGGGACAGTAAGGGGGGCACTATCATGGGCATAACGGTTATATGTAAGGGGCACTCAGATGGTGACAATCGATGTAAAGGGCAACTCTGTTGGGAACCCTGATATAGGGAGCACTCTGATGGGGACCTTGATGTAAGGGGGTGCTCTGATGGAGACCCCGATGTAAGGGGAGATTCTGAAGGGGACCCTGATGTAAGGAAGTACTTTGAAGGGGGTCCTTGATGTAAGGGGGCACTTTGAAGGGGACCCTGAAGTAAGGGGTGCTCTGATGGGGATCCTGATGAAAAGGGGTACTCTGAAGGTAACCCTGATGTAAGGGGGCACTCTGATGGGGACCTCGATGATGGGGGGCCCTAATGTAGGGTGACATGCTAAGAGGGACATCTGATGTAAGGGAGACTCTTCTTTCTTTCCCTCCTTCCTTCTCTCCTTCTTTAATTATATACATTCTATTATACATTGTATCATTATATACATTCTATTATACATTGTATCATTAAATACATTCCATTATACATTGTATCATTATATACATCCCATTACACATTGTATCATTATATACATCCCATTACACATTGTATCATTATATACATCCCATTATACATTGTATCATTATATACATCCCGTTATACATTGTATCATTATATACATTCTATTATACATTGTATCATTATATACATCCCATTACACATTGTATCATTATATACATCCCATTATACATTGTATCATTATATACATCCCGTTATACATTGTATCATTATATACATCCCATTATACATTGTATCATTATATACATCCCATTATACATTGTATCATTATATACATCCTATTATACATTGTATCATTATATACATCCCATTATACATTGTATCATTATATACATCCCGTTATACATTGTATCATTATATACATTCCATTATACATTGTATCATTATATACATCCCATTACACATTGTATCATTATATACATCCCATTACACATTGTATCATTATATACATCCCGTTATACATTGTATCATTATATACATCCCATTACACATTGTATCATTATATACATCCCATTACACATTGTATCATTATATACATCCCATTATACATTGTATCATTATATACATCCCGTTATACATTGTATCATTATATACATCCTATTATACATTGTATCATTATATACATCCTATTATACATTGTATCATTATATACATTCCATTATACATTGTATCATTATATACATCCCATTATACATTGTATCATTATATACATCCCATTATACATTGTATCATTATATACATCCTATTATACATTGTATCATTATATACATTCCATTATTTATTGTATCATTATATACATCCCATTATACATTGTATCATTATATACATCCCGTTATACACTGTATCATTATATACATCCTATTATACATTGTATCATTATATACATTGTATCATTATATACATCCTATTATACATTGTATCATTATATACATTCTATTATACACTGTATCATTATATACATCCCATTATACATTGTATCATTATATACATCCTATTATGCATTGTATCATTATATACATTCTATTATACATTGTATCATTATATACATCCTATTATACATTGTATCATTATATACATTCCATTATACATTGTATCATTATATACATCCTATTATACATTGTATCGTTATATACATCCCATTATACATTGTATCATTATATACATCCAATTATACATGGTATCATTATATACATCCTATTATACGTTGTATCATTATATACATCCTATTATACATTGTATCATTATATGCATCCTATTAAACATTGTATCATTATATACATCCCATTATACATTGTATCATTATATACATCCTATTATACATTGTATCATTATATACATTCTATTATACATTGTATCATTATATACATCATATTATACATTGTATCATTATATACATCCCATTATACATTGTATCATTATATACATCCCATTATACATTGTATCATTATATACATCCTATTATACGTTGTATCATTATATACATCCTATTATACATTGTATCATTATATACATTCCATTATACATTGTATCATTATATACATCCTATTATACATTGTATCATTATATACATCCTATTATACATTGTATCATTATATACATTCTATTATACATTGTATCATTATATACATCATATTATACATTGTATCATTATATACATCCCATTATACATTGTATCATTATATACATCCCATTATACATTGTATCATTATATACATCCTATTATACGTTGTATCATTATATACATCCTATTATACATTGTATCATTATATACATTCCATTATACATTGTATCATT
>NW_028321689.1:0-66547 GCF_062004578.1 Staurois parvus | reverse complement strand
AGAGATACAGCTGCAAGAGGCCCGCCGCACCGCCCCCAGCCACAGCTGCAAGAGGCCCGCCACACCGCCCCCAGCCACAGGAGGTCCGCCACACCGCCCCCAGCCACAGGAGGTCCGCCACAGCTGCAAGAGGCCCGCCACACCACCCGCAGCCACAGCCTCAGGAGGCCCGCCGCTCCGCCCCCAGCCACAGGAGGCCCGCCGCTCCGCCCCCAGCCACAGGAGGCCTGCCGCTCCGCCCCCAGCCACAGGGAGGCCCGCCGCTCCGCCCCCAGCCACAGGAGGCCCGCCGCTCCGCCCCCAGGCCTCTTTGCAGCCATTTCAGGCATTTCCAGCTAGATGCAAATTCTCAGGGCGGGGTCCTGACTGACACCAGTGGACCTGGTTTGGGTAAGGAGTAATGACTGGTCACTGGTGGAAGCCTGGGTGACACCACAGGAGAACAAATGGGAGACACGGACAGAGCGTTGTCACCCTAACCACAGGAAGTCTGACCCGGGACCTCCATGGCGGGATCTCCAGGCATTACTTTGATGAAAACGGAAGATTTAAAAACACTGAAAATGACAATAAAATGTAAAGATGAGATTTGGGATTTTGTTTTCTATAGTTTACGGTTTTCTGAAGCCACGCCCCATCATGTGACATTTACCGGCTGCACTGGGCACTCCTGCTGGTCCCAACAGCCACCCCCATCCCTTGACTGTCCCCAGATTCGCTGGGGCCACCAGCAGCTTCCAGATGAAGAGCAGAGAATCATGTAACAAGAGGCGGAAAACCTGCTTAGAAGCACTGTGAAAATCCTGCTGAATCTGATGGCAACAAGTGATTTTCCAGGCACAGCTCATGGATTCCAACCATCTATGGAGCTGCAAAGAGGTGGGAAACTGGCAAACCTCCCATCACCCCCCCTCCATGCACACCTCCTGAAATATCAGATCAGGCTGGCAGAGGGAGAGGATAGACGGGTGATCAGCTGTAGAGACTGACATGTTGCAGGCACTGGGGGAGGGGCACAGCACTCAGCATTCAGGTGGAATTCAGACAGCCCTCCATATAGAGAACTGTAGAGGATGGGGGGGGGGTCCCAGCCGGGTTGTCAGGCACTTCAACCCTCAGCAGCCACCGAAAACTGAATGGCCGGTTCTGGATGGAGCCCCGAATGTGAAGAGGACCCGCTGTTTATATCGGGGAGAATGAAGAAGCCGGGGGGGGGTTAGGACACCCGCCAGACCGCATCCGACCAGCTGTGGCGTCCATCCATCCATCCGACCAGCTGTGGCCGTCCATCCATCCATCCGTGCGGCTGTGCTGACCGCAGATCAACAGGAGGAGCCAACTGGCCACATTTCTGGGGATAAACATCCCGTCCGTGTTTACACAACTCCGTCATCATCAGGACCCATCCCAGCCGGGGCTGACAGAGAGGGGAGCGCAGTACAAAGGGGGCTCATCCACAGACGGCCCCCCCACAACTCCCGTCATCATCAGGACCCATCCCAGCCGGGGCTGACAGAGAGGGGAGCGCAGTACAAAGGGGGCTCATCCACAGACGGCCCCCCCACAACTCCGTCATCATCAGGACCCATCCCAGCCGGGGCTGACAGAGAGGGGAGCGCAGTACAAAGGGGGCTCATCCACAGACGGCCCCCCCACAACTCCCGTCATCATCAGGACCCCATCCCAGCCGGGGCTGACAGAGAGGGGAGCGCAGTACAAAGGGGGCTCATCCACAGACGGCCCCCCCACAACTCCCGTCATCATCAGGACCCATCCCAGCCGGGCCAGCCGGGGCTGACAGAGAGGGGAGCGCAGTACAAAGGGGGCTCATCCACATAGACGTCCCCCCCCCCCCCCCACAGCTCCACCATCATCAGGATCCATCCCAGCCGGGCCATCCGGGGCTGACAGAGAGGGGAGCGCAGTACAAAGGGGGCTCATCCACATAGACGTCCCCCCCCCCCCCCACAGCTCCACCATCATCAGGATCCATCCCAGCCGGGCCATCCGGGGCTGACAGAGAGGGGAGCGCAGTACAAAGGGGGCTCATCCACATAGACGTCCCCCCCCCACAGCTCCACCATCATCAGGATCCATCCCAGCCGGGCCATCCGGGGCTGACAGAGAGGGGAGCGCAGTACAAAGGGTTCTCATCCACAGACGGCCCCCCCACAACTCCCGGTCATCATCAGGACCCAACCCAGCCGGGGCTGACAGAGAGGGGAGCGCAGTACAAAGGGGGCTCATCCACATAGACTCCTCCCCCCCCCCCCCCCCCACAGCCCCACCACCATCAGGATCCATCCCAGCCAGGCCATCCGGGGCTGACAGAGAGGGGAGCGCAGTACAAAGGGGGCTCATCCACAGACGGCCCCCCCACAGCCCCCACCATCATCAGGATCCATCCCAGCCGGGGCTGACAGAGGGGAGCGCAGTACAAAGGGGCTCATCCACACAGACGCCCCCCCCACAATCATCATCAGGATCCATCCCAGCCGGACTAGGGCTGACAGAGAGGGGAGCGCAGTACAAAGGGGGCTCATCCACATAGAAAACCCCCCCCCACAGCCCCACCACCACCACCATCAGGATCCATCCCAGCCGGGCCATCCGGGGCTGACAGAGAGGGGAGCGCAGTACAAAGGGGGCTCATCCACAGACGTCCCCCCCCCACAGCCCCACCACCATCATCAGGATCCATCCCAGCCGGGGCTGACAGAGAGGGGAGCGCAGTACCAAGGGGGGCTCATCCACAGACGGCCCCCCCACCATCATCATCAGGATCCATCCCAGCCGGGGCTGACAGAGAGGGGAGCGCAGTACAAAGGGGGCTCAACCCCCCACAGCTCCACCTGGACCTGATATTCAGTTATGGGTGGATGACGACTGTGACCTTCGCTGACAATCCCCCCCAACCTGCCCGACCCCACTGACCCCCAACTACAGTCCCACCATCCCTACCATGTGAACTACCCCAAATACCCCCTCCCTGCCTGACCCCACCGATACCAGATCCATCCATTGTGGAGTCTCACTTCTCCTGCTGCACTGTTATTCAGCAGGGATGGTGGGAACCCCTCATAATAGGCACAGCGAGGGTACAGACCTGGGAAACTCAGCACAGGGATGGTGGGAACCCCTCATAATAGGCACAGCGAGGGTACAGACCTGGGAACTCAGCACAGGGATGGTGGGAACCTCTCATAATGGGTACAGGGATGGTGGGAACCCCTCAATGGGCACAGCTGGAGCACAGACCTGGGACCTCAGCACAGGGATGGTGGGAACCCCTCATAATGGGCACAGCGGGTGTACGGACCCGGGGAACTCGGCACAGGGATGGTGGGAACCCCTCATAATGGACACAGCGGGTGTACAGACCCGGGAACTCGGCACAGGGATGGTGGGAACCCCTCATAATGGGCACAGCGGGGGTACAGACCTGGGAACTCAGCACAGGGATGGTGGGAACCCCTCATAATAGGCACAGCGAGGGTACAGACCTGGGAACTCAGCACAGGGATGGTGGGAACCTCTCATAATGGGTACAGGGATGGTGGGAACCCCTCAATGGGCACAGCTGGAGCACAGACCTGGGACCTCAGCACAGGGATGGTGGGAACCCCTCATAATGGGCACAGCGGGTGTACGGACCCGGGAACTCGGCACAGGGATGGTGGGAACCCCTCATAATGGACACAGCGGGTGTACAGACCCGGGAACTCGGCACAGGGATGGTGGGAACCCCTCATAATGGGCACAGCGGGGGTACAGACCCGGGAACTCGGCACAGGAATGGTGGGAACCCCTCATAATGGACACAGCGGGTGTACAGATTCGGGAACTTAGCACAGGGATGGTGGGAACCTCTCATAATGGGTACAGGGATGGTGGGAACCCCTCAATGGGCACAGCTGGAGTACAGACCCAGGAACTCGGCACAGGGATGGTGGGAACCCCTCATAATGGGCACAGCTGGAGTACAGACCCAGGAACTCAGCACAGGGATGGTGGGAACCCCTCATAATGGGCACAGGGATGGTGGGAACCCCTCATAATGGGCACAGCGGGGGTACAGACCCGGGAACTCGGCACAGGGATGGTGGGAACCCCTCATAATGGGCACAGGGATGGTGGGAACCCTCATAATGGGCACAGGGATGGTGGGAACCCCTCATAATGGGCACAGTGGATAGGTGATCATCATCCAGGAATCAGACCCCCTTGGTACTTACCTGCCTTAGAGTTGCACCAAGGGTGAGGTAGGTGGGGGGGGGGGGGGGTAGATGACGGTCCCTGACTCAGTCCTGAATCACTGTGTACCCAGACTGGGGCGTGTGAGCCCCTCCCACACCAAGTTTCACCTCCATCACCCTCATTAACCCCTCGTGTGCCAGGCAGCGCCCCCCCCCCCCATCCTAACCCCACCCCCGGGTTAACCCCCGCCGTGTCAGACACTTTTAGTGGAGTCGATGTACTGCTGGAGCTGCTGAAAAGGGTTCAAAACGATCGGCGGGTCTGGAACACTACACAGCGCCAGCCATGTCCCCGATATCACATTAACCTCTTCCCTGCAGGCAGCAAACCAGTCATCTTAACCCTTTCCTGATCTCAGTTCACCCATTTCTGGGCTCCGCACCCTCTAACAGAGACGTCTAAGTGCTGCGTCACCCCATTAACCCTTTACACAATCATTGATCCAGCGCCTGCGTTTGCCCATATTAACCCTTTGGGCCCCCTCTGCCCCAGCGCCTACGTTTGCCTATATTAACCCCTTTGGACCCCCTCGGCCCCAGCGCCTACGTTTGCCCATATTAACCCTTTGGGCCCCCTCTGCCCCAGCGCCTACGTTTGCCTATATTAACCCTTTGGACCCCCTCGGCCCCAGCCCCTACGTTTGCCCATATTAACCCTTTGGGCACCCTCTGCCCCACGCCTACGTTTGCCCATATTAACCCTTTGGACCCCCTCGGCCCCAGCGCCTACGTTTGCCTATATTAACCCTTTGGACACCCTCTGCCCCAGCGCCTACGTTTGCCTATATTAACCCTTTGGACCCCCTCGGCCCCAGCGCCTATATTAACCCTTTGGACCCCCTCGGCCCCAGCGCCTACGTTTGCTCATATTAACCCTTTGGGCACCCTCTGCCCCAGCGCCTACGTTTGCCTATATTAACCCTTTGGACCCCCTCTGCCCCAGCGCCTACGTTTGCCTATATTAACCCTTTGGACCCCCTCTGCCCCAGCACTTACGTTTGCCTATATTAACCCTTTGGACACCCTCTGCCCCAGCGCCTACGTTTGCCTATATTAACTCTTTGGACCCCCTCGGCCCCAGTGCCTACGTTTGCCTATATTAACCCTTTGGACCCCCTCGGCCCCAGCGCCTACGTTTGCCTACATTAACCCTTTGGACACCCTCTGCCCCAGCGCCTACGTTTGCCTATATTAACCCTTTGGACCCCCTCGGCCCCAGCGCCTACGTTTGCCTATATTAACCCTTTGGACCCCCTCGGCCCCAGCGCCTACGTTTGCCTATATTAACCCTTTGGACACCCTCTGCCCCAGCGCCTACGTTTGCCTACATTAACCCTTTGGACACCCTCTGCCCCAGCGCCTACGTTTGCCTACATTAACCCTTTGGGCACCCTCGGCCCCAGCGCCTACGTTTGCCTATATTAACCCTTTGGACCCCCTCTGCCCAAGCACCTACGTTTGCCTATATTAACCCTTTGGACCCCCTCTGCCCAAGCGCCTACGTTTGCCTATATTTAACCCCTTTGGACCCCTCGGCCCCAGCACCTACGTTTGCCTATATTAACCCTTTTATGGCGCTCAGCCTTCGTACAGACTTGCTCCGACAGACTCACATGCAGCCACGCAGTTCATGTTAACCCCTCCTATGCCAGCCAATGTAGTCCATGCCCATATTAACCCATTAGATGCCCCCAGTACACCAGAGTCCTATTAACTGCTTCAGTGCAGGTAAGCAGTTTACAGTGTCAGTACCGACCCCGAAAGGAGCAGCTGCGTCAGAACACTTCAATGTCCACCAACATATTAACCCATCGCATGACAAAGCAGACAGAACCCCCTCCACTAATACACGCGTGGGCCATCTGGCCTTGAACCTTTCATGTCTAGTAACCCTCATCTAATCAGTGTGGGCAGAATCGCGTCCCCTGCGCCCCCCCCCCCCCAACATCTGCCCACCAGCGCAGGATTAACCCTGACTGTGCCAGTACCTATCCCACCATCCGGGGGATTATCCCCGACCTCAGCAGGGCTTCCACAAGTGCCAACATCTGTCCAATGTCTTCCAGCACATTAACCCCTTGTGATCCAGGCCCACCCCCTCCCCCGTACACAGAATTAATCTCCGGTACATCACAATGAACATGCTAAGCCGGGCACTCACCAACTGCCAGGATCCCGGCCAGGAGCAGCCAGATGCAGCCGTGCCCATGGTGGGGGGGGGTGTCACAGTGCCATGTGTGCCCAGCGGGCCAGTCCTGGGGGCTCTGAACCAATCACTCGGGGGCAGAAGAAGTCCGAAGGTTAGAGGTCAGCGGAGGCAGCGAGAGGCCAGCTCGTCCTAGGAGAGACAAAGGGGGGATTGTGAGGGGGGGGGGCTCCTGATACCCACCATGGGGCCCCAGATACCCACCATGGGGCCCCAATCACACTCCACACACAAATCAGTGCAATACACAACAGCAAGATAAGACAGGGAGTGCTGAACTACAAACACAATACAAAGAGCGAGGATCACCTGTACACAGAGCACCGCGTTGCCGCCCACAATCGGAGCGCAATCACCCCACACAGCATGCAATCACAGAGCCCGCACCGACACTCGGGGCAACCGCGGAGCCCGCACCGACACTCGGGGCAACCGCGGAGCCCGCACCGACACTCGGGGCACACACAGAGCTTCCACAGACACTCGGGGCAACCGCGGAACACACACTCGGGGCACGCACAGAGCTCCCACCGACACTCGGGGCAATCACGGAACCGACACTCGGGGCAATCACGGAACCGACACTCGGGGCAATCACGGAACCGACACTCGGGGCAATCACGGAACCGACACTCGGGGCAACCACGGAACCGACACTCGGGGCAACCACGGAACCGACACTCGGGGCAACCACGGAACCGACACTCGGGGCAACCACGGAACCGACACTCGGGGCAACCACGGAACCGACACTCGGGGCAACCACGGAACCGACACTCGGGGCAACCACGGAACCGACACTCGGGGCAACCACGGAACCGACACTCGGGGCAACCACGGAACCGACACTCGGGGCAACCACGGAACCGACACTCGGGCAACCACGGAACCGACACTCGAGGCAACCACGGAACCGACACTCGAGGCAACCACGGAGCTCCCACAGACACTCAGGGAACATACAGAGCCCACACTCAGGGAACATACAGAGCCCACACTCAGGGAACATACAGAGCCCACACTCAGGGAACATACAGAGCCCACACTCAGGGAACATACAGAGCCCACACTCAGGGAACATACAGAGCCCACACTCAGGGAACATACAGAGCCCACACTCAGGGAACATACAGAGCCACACTCAGGGAACATACAGAGCCCACACTCAGGGAACATACAGAGCCAGCACCGACACTCAGGGAACATACAGAGCCCACACTCAGGGAACATACAGAGCCAGCACCGACACTCAGGGAACATACAGAGCCCGCACCGACACTCAGGGAACATACAGAGCCCGCACCGACACTCAGGGAACATACAGAGCCCGCACCGACACTCAGGGAACATACAGAGCCCGCACCGACACTCAGGGAACATACAGAGCCCGCACCGACACTCAGGGAACATACAGAGCCCGCACCGACACTCAGGGAACATACAAGATACATACATGTTCTGTCCCCAGCCAGCTGGGCTGCAGCTCACACAGATGAAGGAGACTCAACTGACAATGAAAGCAGCCAAGCCCAGACACACCTCTCCAGACAGCCCCTCCCCCAGCCTGAGACACCCAACCCAACCAATGCCAACCCTCCTCATTATCAGAGCCCGCCTCACTCATCCAATCCCCAGCCAGGTGGGAGAGAGGAGGATTGGGCTGAACATTGTGCACTTTATCCTCATACAATGTATCTTCTCCTTCCTCATACATCCCTGGAGCCAGAAGAAGGACAACCAAGACTGCAAGAGCCACCAACAATGAGAGAACCCAACTACGAGACCCTGATACCTGATACATGGGGCCCCCATCACTGGGAGATCCGCCACTTCCCATACATGGGGCCCCCTACCACTGGGAGATCCTCCACTTCCCATACATGGGGCCCCCTACCACTGGGTGGTCCTCCACTTCTCATAGGGGGGCACCCCACCACTGGGAGGTCCTCCACTTCTCATAGGGGGACACCCCACCACTGGGGGTTCCTCCGCTTCTCATAGGGGCCCCACCACTGGGATATCCTCCACTTCCCATACATGGGGCCCCCCACCACTGGAGATCCTCCACTTCTCATAGGACTGGGCACCCTGACACTGGGAGATCCTTCCACTTCTCATAGGGGGCCCCCACCACTGGGTAGTCCTCCACTTCTCATAGCGGCCCCCCACCACTGGGAGATCCTCCACTTCCCATAGGGGGATACCCCACCACTGGGTGGTCCTCCACTTATCATAGGGGGCCCCCCACCACTGGGATGTCCTCCACTTCTCATAGGGGGGATACCCCGCCACTGGGAGATCCTCCACTACTCATAGGGGGAACCCCACCACTGGGAGATCCTCCACTTCACATGGGGGGGGCACCCCACCACTGGAAGATACTCCACTTCTCATAGAGGGGACACCCCACCACTGGGAGATCCTCCACTTCTCATAGGGGGGACACCCTACCACTGGGAGATCCTCCACTTCTCATAGGCGGGACGCTCCACCACTGGGAGAACCTCCACTTCTCATAGGGGGGACGCCCCACCACTGGGAGATCCTCCACTTCTCATAGGCGGGACGCTCCACCACTGGGAGAACCTCCACTTCTCATAGGGGGGACGCCCCACCACTGGGAGAACATCCACTTCTCATAGGGGGGACGCCCCACCACTAGGAGATCCTCCACTTCTCATAGGGGGGACGCCCCACCACTGGGAGAACCTTCACTTCTCATAGGGGGGACGCCCCACCACTGGGAGATCTTCCATTTCTCATAGGGGGGACGCCCCACTACTGGGAGATCCTCCACTTCTCATAGGGGGACACCCCAACACGGGAGATCCTCTACTTCTCATAGGGGGTACACCCCACCACTGGGATATCCTTTACTTCTCATAGGGGGAGACACCACAACACCATCCATCCCCACATAGAGGAGACCTCCCGAATCAACACATTCTCCACTCATAATAAAGGAGAAACGCCACCACCACCATACACCCCACCACCATCCACCTCAAGAAGAGAGGACATCGCACCATCAGCCACCCCACATAAAAAGGACACCCCAACACAATCCACCCCACATAAAGAGAACACCCCACCACCATCCATCCCCACATAAAGAGGACACCCCACCACCATCCATCCCCACATAGAGGAGACCTCCTGAATCAACACATTCTCCACTCATAATAAAGGAGAAACACCACCACCACCATCCACCTCAAGGAGAGAGGACATCACACCACCATCCACCCCACATAGAGAGGACATCACACCACCATCCACCCCACATAGAGAGGACATCGCACCACCATCCACCCCACATAGAGAGGACATCGCACCACCAGCCACCCCACATAAAGAGGGCACCCCACCACCATCAAACTCACATAGAGAGGACACTCCACCACCATCCGTCTCACACAGAGAGAACACCCCACCACCATCCGCCTCACATAGAGAGAACACCCCACCACCATCCGCCTCACATAGAGAAGACACCTCACCACCATTCACCTCAAATAGAGAGGACATCGCACCACCAGCCACCCCACATAAAGAGGGCACCCCACCACCATCAAACTCACATAGAGAGAACACTCCACCACCATCCACCTCACATAGAGAAGACACCTCACCACCATTCACCTCAAATAGAGAGGACACCCCACCACCATCCAACCCACACAGAGAAGACACTCCCCCACCATTCACCTCAAATAGAGAGGACACCACACCACCATCCACCTCACCTAGAGAGGACACCTCACCACCATCCACCTCACCTAGAGAGGACACCTCACCACCATTCACCTCAAATAGAGAGGACACCACACCACCATCCACCTCAAATAGAGAGGACACCACACCACCATCCACCTCACACAGAGAGGACACCCCACCACCATCCACCTCACATAGTGAGGACACCCCACCACCATCCACCTCACATAGTGAGGACACCCCACCACCATTTACCTCACACAGAAAGGACACCCCACCACCATCCACCCCACACAGAGAGGATGCCCCAACACCCTCCACCCCACACAGAGAGGACGTCCCGCCACCATCCTCCTCACATAGAGAGGACACCCCACCACCATCCTCCTCCCATAGAGATGACACCCCACCATCATCCGCCTCACATAGAGAAGACACCTCACCACCATCCACCTCAAATAGAGAGGACACCACACCACCATCCACCCCACACAGAGAGAACACCTCACACAGAGAGGACACCCCACCACCATCCACCTCACATAGTGAGGACACCCCACTACCATCTACCTTACACAGAGAGGGGGCCTCACCACCATTCACCCCACACAGAGAGGATGCCTCACCACCATTCACCCCATACAGAGAGGACATCCCAACACCATCCTCCTCACATAGAAAGGACACCCCACCACCATCCTCCTCATAGAAAGGACACCCCACCACCTTCTGCCTCACATAGAGAAGACACCTTACCACCATCCACCTCAAAAAGAGAGCACACCACCATGCACCCCACCACCAGCCATTCCACATAGAACACCCTACCATCATCTGACTCACATAGAGAGGACACTCCCTCCCCCCTCAAACATCCACCCAACACAGAGGAAACACCTCACACACCACCCACCTATCATAGAGGAAAAACGCTACCATCATCTGACGCACATAGAGAGGACAACCCAGCACCATTCTTCCACTCAGGGAGGACACCCAACATAGATGAGAAACCCCACCACCCTCCACCCCATATAGAGAGGACACCCCACCACCATCTACCTCACATAGAGGGAAAACCCCTCCACCCCACATAGAGGAGAAACCCCACCATTGCAAAACCATCCATCCTTCCTAGAGGAGATATCCCACCACCACATCACCATCCACCTCACATAGAGGTGACGTCCACCATCAGGACCCTGATCACACCCATAGATGACACACTGAACCACTCCGACACCATGCAGTCCTCAAAAAGGAGACACCCCCACCATGAGGACACAGCCATAGGAGAGGAGAAACCCAACCAGTACTGCATCATCCACCCCCAGAAAGGAGACATCCCGTTCCCATGTTGTCACCCACCCCCCACTGAGGAGACACAGCACTTCCGTAAAACCCAATACCAAAATATCTGGAAGGAGAGGAGTTGGGGAGCGGTGTCATGTGGTAGAATTGGTAATATGATCAGATTGGTGATGATGGACATTGAAATCTGAAACATCTCTTATATAATTCAGAGATCATTCCTCCCAATAATATCACCGAACCAACACATCCCGTGACATATCTTCTGGTCACCTGACCCAAGCGGCCTTCACTGACCATGGCAGAGCCAACACATCCCGTGACATATCTTCTGGTCACCTGACCCAAGCGGCCATCACTGACCATGACAGAGCCAACACATCCCGTGACATATTTTCTGGTCACCTGACCCAAGAAGCCATCACTGACCATCGCAGAACCAACACATCCCGTGACATATCGTCTGGTCACCTGACCCAAGCGGCCTTCACTGACCATGGCAGAGCCAACACATCCCGTGACATATCTTCTGGTCACCTGACCCAAGCGGCCATCACTGACCATGACAGAGCCAACACATCCCGTGACATATTTTCTGGTCACCTGACCCAAGAAGCCATCACTGACCATCGCAGAACCAACACATCCCGTGACATATCTTCTGGTCACCTGACCCAAGCGGCCATCACTGACCATGGCAGAGCCAACACATCCCGTGACATATCTTCTGGTCACCTGACCCAAGCGGCCATCACTGACCATGGCAGAGCCAACACATCCCGTGACATATCTTCTGGTCACCTGACCCAAGCGGCCATCACTGACCATGGCAGAGCCAACACATCCCGTGACATATCTTCTGGTCACCTGACCCAAGCGGCCATCACTGACCATCGCAGAGCCAACACATCCCGTGACATATCTTCTGGTCACCTGACCCAAGCGGCCATCACTGACCATCGCAGAGCCAACACATCCCGTGACATATCTTCTGGTCACCTGACCCAAGCGGCCATCACTGACCATGGCAGAGCCAACACATCCCGTGACATATCTTCTGGTCACCTGACCCAAGCGGCCATCACTGACCATGGCAGAGCCAACACATCCCGTGACATATCTTCTGGTCACCTGACCCAAGCGGCCATCACTGACCATCGCAGAACCAACACATCCCGTGACATATCTTCTGGTCACCTGACCCAAGCGGCCATCACTGACCATGGCAGAGCCAACACATCCCGTGACATATCTTCTGGTCACCTGACCCAAGCGGCCATCACTGACCATGGCAGAGCCAACACATCCCGTGACATATCTTCTGGTCACCTGACCCAAGCGGCCATCACTGACCATCGCAGAGCCAACACATCCCGTGACATATCTTCTGGTCACCTGACCCAAGCGGCCATCACTGACCATGGCAGAGCCAACACATCCCGTGACATATCTTCTGGTCACCTGACCCAAGCGGCCATCACTGACCATGGCAGAGCCAACACATCCCGTGACATATCTTCTGGTCACCTGACCCAAGCGGCCATCACTGACCATGGCAGAGCCAACACATCCCGTGACATATCTTCTGGTCACCTGACCCAAGCGGCCATCACTGACCATCGCAGAGCCAACACATCCCGTGACATATCTTCTGGTCACCTGACCCAAGCGCCCATCACTGACCATCGCAGAGCCAACACATCCCGTGACATATCTTCTGGTCACCTGACCCAAGCGGCCATCACTGACCATCGCAGTCCTCAGAGGGGGAATTACTTCAATTCACAAATTTTAGTGAAAATGGAGGGAAGGTTCCCCCCCCCCCCCCCAACAACCATAGCAACTGCCACCCCCTGACTGCAGCTGCCAAATGCATCCCATCTGTTACAGAGCAAAAATAGTCATCTCTATGTTACTGCATGCCAGGAATATCCAGAATGCCGATATCACATCCTGTGCATGCCAAGAGGGAGGTGGTACTGTGCACACAGATACCGAGAATGACACCCGGCATCCGGGACAGGAGAAGTGGGACTGTGCAGAGTCCATACATACAGAACAGGGACAGATACCGAGAATGACACCCGGCATCCGGGACAGGAGAAGTGGGACTGTGCAGAGTCCATACATACAGAATGGGGTGAGATACCGAGAATGACACCCGGCATCCGGGACAGGAGAAGTGGGACTGTGCAGAGTCCATACATACAGAATGGGGTGAGATACCGAGAATGACACCCGGCATCCGGGACAGGAAAAGTGGGACTGTGCAGAGTCCATACATACAGAATGGGGACAGATACCGAGAATGACACCCGGCATCCGGGACAGGAGAAGTGGGACTGTGCAGAGTCCATACATACAGAATAAGGACAGATACCGAGAATGACACCCAGACGTGGTATACTTGGACAAAGGGGGGGCTGTGGATGTGGTATACTTGGACAGAGGGGTTGTGGTGGACGTGGTACACTTGGACGGGGGGGGGGGGGGGGCGGTGGACGTGGTATACTTGGACGGGGGGGTAGCGGTGGACGTGGTATACTTGGACGGGGGGGGCGGTGGACATGGTATACTTGGACAGAGGGGTTGTGGTGGACGTGGTATACTTGGACGGGGGGGGGGTAGCGGTGGACGTGGTATACTTGGACGGGGGGGGGGGGGGGGGCGGTGGACATGGTATACTTGGACGGGGGGGGGGGGGCGGTGGACGTGGTATACTTGGACGGGGGGGGGGGGGCGGTGGACATGGTATACTTGGACAGAGGGGTTGTGGTGGACGTGGTATACTTGGACAGAGGGGTGGCGGTGGACGTGGTATACTTGGACAGAGGGGTGGCGGTGGATGTGGTATACTTGGACAGAGGGGGGGCGGTGGACGTGGTATACTTGGACAGAGGGGTTGTGGTGGACGTGGTATACTTGGACAGAGGGGTGGCGGTGGATGTGGTATACTTGGACAGAGGGGGGGCGGTGGACGTGGTATACTTGGACAGAGGGGTGGCGGTGGACGTGGTATACTTGGACAGAGGGGGGCTTCTCTCTTCTTCCTCTGATCCTCCTCCTCCTCTCTTCTTCTTCCTCTGATCTGCCTCCTCCTCCTCTCTTCTTCTTCCTCTGATCTGCCTCCTCCTCTTCTCTTCTTCCTCTGATCCTCCTCCTCCTCTCTTCTTCTTCCTCTGATCTGCCTCCTCCTCTTCTCTTCTTCCTCTGATCCTCCTCCTCCTCTCTTCTTCTTCCTCTGATCTGCCTCCTCCTCTTCTCTTCTTCCTCTGATCCTCCTCTCTTCTTCTTCCTCTGATCTGCCTCCTCCTCTTCTCTTCTTCCTCTGATCCTCCTCCTCCTCCTCTCTTCTTCCTCTAATCCTCCTCCTCCTCTCTTCTTCCTCTGATCCTCCTCCTCCTCTCTTCTTTCTCTGATCCTCCTCCTCCTCTCTTCTTCCTCTGATCCTCCTCCTCCTCTCTTCTTCCTCTGATCCTCCTCCTCCTCTCTTCTTCCTCTGATCCTCCTCCTCCTCTCTTCTTCCTCTGATCTGCCTCCTCCTCCTCTCTTCTTCCTCTGATCCTCCTCCTCCTCTCTTCTTCCTCTGATCTGCCTCCTCCTCTTCTCTTCTTCCTCTGATCCTCCTCCTCCTCTCTTCTTCTTCCTCTGATCTGCCTCCTCCTCTTCTCTTCTTCCTCTGATCCTCCTCTCTTCTTCTTCCTCTGATCTGCCTCCTCCTCTTCTCTTCTTCCTCTGATCCTCCTCCTCCTCCTCTCTTCTTCCTCTAATCCTCCTCCTCCTCTCTTCTTCCTCTGATCCTCCTCCTCCTCTCTTCTTTCTCTGATCCTCCTCCTCCTCTCTTCTTCCTCTGATCCTCCTCCTCCTCTCTTCTTCCTCTGATCCTCCTCCTCCTCTCTTCTTCCTCTGATCCTCCTCCTCCTCTCTTCTTCCTCTGATCTGCCTCCTCCTCCTCTCTTCTTCCTCTGATCCTCCTCCTCCTCTCTTCTTCCTCTGATCTGCCTCCTCCTCCTCTCTTCTTCCTCTGATCTGCCTCCTCCTCCTCTCTTCTTCCTCTGATATGCCTCCTCCTCTCTTCTTCCTCTGATCCTCCTCCTCCTCTCTTCTTCCTCTGATCTGCCTCCTCCTTCTCTCTTCTTCCTCTGATCTGCCTCCTCCTCCTCTCTTCTTCCTCTGATATGCCTCCTCCTCTCTTCTTCCTCTGATCCTCCTCCTTCTCTCTTCTTCCTCTGATCCTCCTCCTCCTCTCTTCTTCCTCTGATCTGCCTCCTCCTCCTCTCTTCTTCCTCTGATCTGCCTCCTCTCTTCTTCTTCCTCTGATCCTCCTCCTCCTCCTCTCTTCTTCCTCTGATCCTCCTCCTCCTCTCTTCTTCCTCTGATCCTCCTCCTCCTCTCTTTTTCCTCTGATCCTCCTCCTCCTCTCTTCTTCCTCTGATCTTCCTCCTCCTCCTCTCTTCTTCCTCTGATCTTCCTCCTCCTCCTCTCTTCTTCCTCTGATCCGCCTCCTCCTCTCTTCTTCCTCTGATCCTCCTCCTCCTCTCTTCTTCCTCTGATCTGCCTCCTCCTCCTCTCTTCTTCCTCTGATCCTCCTCTCTTCTTCCTCTGATCTGCCTCCTCCTTCTCTCTTCTTCCTCTGATCTGCCTCCTCCTCCTCTCTTCTCCCTCTGATCCTCCTCCTCCTCCTCCTCTCTTCTTCCTCTGATCCTCCTCCTCCTCTCTTCTTCCTCTGATCTGCCTCCTCCTCCTCTCTTCTTCCTCTGATCTGCCTCCTCCTCCTCTCTTCTTCTTCCCTGGCTCTTGGTTGTTTCTCAGGTCCCCCCCCCTCCAATGTTTCTGTCAGTTGATCAGCAGGAATTTGTTCGATCTCCCGGCACGATTTCCTCTTGTAGGACAAGTTGTTGGGAGGAAGCCGTAATCTCTGCACTTGGTTGTGTTGTGACACCTCAGGAGTGACACCAGGCTGGGATCTCGCCTTCTGCCGCTCTTGGCTTTTGCTGATGATTTTCCATTTTTCTTTTTTGTGAAATTGAACATATTGAATGAGAAGATTTGACGACTTCCGGCAGAGTCCGCTCCTCGCACAGGCCCCGCCCTTCTACTTTACATCCCTCTCCTTATCTTATTGTGTCAGTGCTGGCCCAGCTCCTGCCTCCTTGAACATCACAGCCTTCTCCTTTTCTGGGAGTGTCTACTTACTGTCTGTGCTGGCCCAGCTCCTCCCTTCTTACATGCCACAGCCCTTCTCCTCTTCTTTCAGCATCTAATTACTGTCTGTGCTGGCCCAGCTCCTCCCTTCTTACATGCCATAGCCCTTCTCCTCCTTTTTCAGCATCTAATTACTGTCTGTGCTGGCCCAGCTCCTCCCTTCTTACATGCAACAGCCCTTCTCCTCTTCTTTCAGCATCTAATTACTGTCTGTGCTGGCCCAGCTCCTCCCTTCTTACATGCCACAGCCCTTCTCCTCTTCTTTCAGCATCTAATTACTGTCTGTGCTGGCCCAGCTCCTCCCTTCTTACATGCCACAGCCCTTCTCCTCTTCTTTCAGCATCTAATTACTGTCTGTGCTGGCCCAGCTCCTCCCTTCTTACATGCCACAGCCCTTCTCCTCTTCTTTCAGCATCTAATTACTGTCTGTGCTGGCCCAGCTCCTCCCTCCTTACATGCCACAGCCCTTCTCCTCTTCTTTCAGCATCTAATTACTGTCTGTGGTGGCCCAGCTCCTCCCTCCTTACATGCCACAGCCTTTCTCCTCTTCTTTCAGCATCTAATTACTGTCTGTGCTGGCCCAGCTCCTCCCTTCTTACATGCCATAGCCCTCTCCTCCTCTGGAAGTGTCTATTTACTGTCTGTGCTGGCCCAGCTCTTCTGCCTTTCCGCCCACATATAATCTTACAGGGAGAGTGTTGTGACAGGGTCTCTTTACTTCATAGACATCAGGTTCCAGGTCACATGACCTCGTGCCGCGGCAGTCAAAGTGACCATAACTGGTGATGCACGCCATGTGACCCGGCGGTGGGTTTGGGTCACGTGACCAGGATTGTTCCTCACCGCTGAGCTCTGCGTCCCGGACAGATCTGAGATATAAAATCTGGAACATTTCTGCAGGACCCCAAAATCTTCCCGTTTGTGTAAAATCTGCCGTGGAGGGCCACATCCACCCGCATGAGGGCCACATCCACCCGCATGAGGGCCACATCCACCCGCATGAGGGCCACATCCACCCGCATGAGGGCCACATCCACCCGCATGAGGGTCACATCCACCCGCACTCACCCCCGCAGTGCCGGCAAGACCGATGGACGGGGGCCCCGGAGGAGAGGATGAGACAGGAAGGGACATGTTGTGCCCGGGAGACTCTTCGCAGCTTTTCTGTAAATAGGAGAGGCGACACTTTCCTCCCGCCGCGCTTCACACCCATTACAGGCCGGGGGGGAGGGGGGGCGGTAAATGGATGAGTCAATGCTGAGAGACACGTGAAGTGCCGTATACATCATATGTGTTTTATATATATACACTATATTGCCAAAAGTATTGGCCCCGCCCCCTCCCAATCACGTGATTCAGGTGTTCCAATCCCCTCCATATCATGTGATTCAGGTGTTCCAATCCCCTCCCAATCATGTGATTCAGGTGTTCCAATCCCCTCCCTATCATGTGATTCAGGTGTTCCAATCCCCTCCCAATCATGTGATTCAGGTGTTCCAATCCCCTCCATATCATGTGATTCAGGTGTTCCAATCCCCTCCATATCATGTGATTCAGGTGTTCCAATCCCCTCCATATCATGTGACTCAGGTGTTCCAATCACCTCCATGGACACAGGTGTATACAATCATCCCCTAGACATGCAGACGGCTTCTACAAACACTGGTGAAAGAATGGGTCGCTCTCAGGAGCTCAGTGACTCCAAGCGTGGTCCCGTGATAGGTGGCCACCTGGGCAATAAGTCCATCCGTGACATTTCCTGGCTACTAAATATTCCACGCTCAACTGTTAGTGGGATTATAACAAAGTGGAAGCCACTGGGAACAACAGCCACTCAGCCACCAAGTGGTAGGCCACGTCACATGACAGGGCGGGGTCAGCGCATGCTGAAGCGCACAGTGCGCAGAAGTCGCCAACTGTCTGCAGAGTCAATAGCTAAAAGACCTCCAAACTTGGAGTGGCCTTCAGATGAGCCCAACAACAGTGTGTAGAGAGCTTCACGGAATGGGTTTCCATGGCCGAGCAGCTGCATCCAAGCCTTCCATCACCAAGTGCAATGCAAAGCGTCAGATGCCGTGGTGTAAAGCACGCCGCCACTGGACTCTAGAGCAGAAGAGACGTGTTCTCTGGAGTGACCATTCACGCTTCTCTGTCTGGCAATCCCATGGACGTGTCTGGGTTTGGTGGTGACCAGGAGAATGGTCCTTGCCTGACTGCATTGTTCCAAGTGTAAAGTTTGGTGGAGGGGGGATTATGGTGTGGGGGTGTTCCTCAGGGGTTGGGCTTGGCCCCCTAATTCCAGTGAAGGGAACTCTTAAGGCGACATTTTGGACAATTTCATGCTCCCAACTTTGTGGGAGGAGTTTGGGGATGGCCCCTTCCTGTTCCAACATGACTGCCCACCAGTGCACAAAGCAAGGTCCATAAAGACATGGAGGAGCCAGTTTGGGGTGGAGGAACTTGACTGTCCTGCACAGAGTCCTGACCTCAACCCCATAGAACACCTTTGGGATGAATTAGAGCGGAGACTGCGAGCCAGGCCTCCTCCCCCGACATCAGTGCCCCTCCCCCGACATCAGTGCCTGACCTGACAAATGTGCTTCTGGAAGAATGGTCCAACCTTCCCATAGACACCCTCCTAAACCTTGTGGACGGCCTTCCCAGAAGAGTTGAAGCTGTTATAGCTGCAAAGGGCGGGGCCAACTCAATATTGAACCCTATGGACTAAGACTGGGGGGCCATTAAAGGTCATGTGCGTGGAAAGGGCAGGGCCAACTCAATATTGAACCCTACGGACTAAGACTGGGGGGCCATTACGGGTCATGTGCGTAGAAAGGGAGGGGCCAACCCAATATTGAACCCCACGGACTAAGACTGGGGGGCCATTAAAGGTCATGTGTGTGGAAAGGGCGGGGCCAACTCAATATTGAACTCTACGGACTAAGACTGGGTGGCCATTAAAGGTCATGTGTGTGGAAAGGGCGGGGCCCAATACTTGGGGCAATATAGTGTGTGTGTATATATATATATATATATCTGTGCATGGTCGAGTTGCCAGAAAGAAGCTGTTACTGCGTCAATGCCATGAAGCATTACTGCACAGAGCAGGTCTCCAAGTCTATGGAAGGCTCTGCCGTCTAATTGTACAGAGCCGGTTTCCAGGTCTATGGAAGACTCTGCAGTCCCATTGTACAGAGCCGGTTTCCAGGTCTATGGAAGGCTCTGCAGTCCCATTGTACAGAGCCGGTTTCCAGGTCTATGGAAGGCTCTGCAGTCCCATTGTACAGAGCCGGTTTCCAGGTCTATGGAAGGCTCTGCAGTCTCTTTGTACAGAGCCGGTTTCCAGGTCTATGGAAGGCTCTGCAGTCCCAATGTACAGAGCCGGTCACCGGGTCTATGGAAAGCTATGAAGTCTCATTGTACAGAACCGGTCTCCGGGTCTATGGAAGGCTCTGCAGTCTCCTTGTACAGAGCCGGTCTTCAAGTCTATGGAAGGCTCTGAAGTCCCGATGTATAGAGCCGGTCTCCAGGTCTATGGAAGGCTCTGCAGTCCCATTGTACAGAGCCGGTCTCCAGGTCTATGGAAGGCTCTGCAGTCTCCTTGTACAGAGCTGGTCTCCAGGTCTATGGAAGGCTCTGCAGTCTCCTTGTACAGAGCCAGTCTCCAGGTCTATGGAAGGCTCTGCAGTCCCAATGTACAGAGCCGGTCTCCAGGTCTATGGAAGGCTCTGCAGTCTCCTTGTACAGAGCCGGTCTTCAAGTCTATGGAAGGCTCTGAAGTCCCGATGTATAGAGCCGGTCTCCAGGTCTATGGAAGGCTCTGCAGTCCCATTGTACAGAGCCGGTCTCCAGGTCTATGGAAGGCTCTGCAGTCTCCTTGTACAGAGCTGGTCTCCAGGTCTATGGAAGGCTCTGCAGTCTCCTTGTACAGAGCCGGTCTCCAGGTCTATGGAAGGCTCTGCAGTCCCAATGTACAGAGCCGGTCTCCAGGTCTATGGAAGGCTCTGCAGTCTCCTTGTACAGAGCCGGTCTTCAAGTCTATGGAAGGCTCTGAAGTCCCGATGTATAGAGCCGGTCTCCAGGTCTATGGAAGGCTCTGCAGTCCCATTGTACAGAGCCGGTCTCCAGGTCTATGGAAGGCTCTGCAGTCTCATTGTACAGAGCTGGTCTCCAGGTCTATGGAAGGCTCTGCAGTCTCCTTGTACAGAGCCAGTCTCCAGGTCTATGGAAGGCTCTGCAGTCTCCTTGTACAGAGCCAGTCTCCAGGTCTATGGAAGGCTCTGCAGTCTCCTTGTACAGAGTCGGTCTCCAGGTCTATGGAAGGCTCTGCAGTCTCCTTGTACAGAGTCGGTCTCCAGGTCTATGGAAGGCTCTGCAGTCTCCTTGTACAGAGCTGGTCTCCAGGTCTATGGAAGGTTCTGCAGTCTGGGGGGGATTTGAGGGTCATGGATGCAGTTGGATAGGATCCTCATCTCACCATTGGCTACTCTGGAAGGATGGGGATGACCCCAGCACCGTGCATCTCATACTGATCCCAAGGGCCGCTATACAAAGCTCCTTCTTTCATCTCTCAGTGACTCCACCATGAAACGACAACCGGTGCGTCAGTGTGAACCGTGTGATGTGTGGAGTGTCTATGCCCCCCTCCCCCTCCAGAGGACCCCGACATCCGCAGAGGTCAAAGTGTCTGACAAGATGCCATCAAATAAAAGTCAAATTCAGATTAAAGCCACTACCGGGGCCAGCAGGAGGCGGAGACACTCAGAAAACCAGCGCTAATTATACTGAGGACCGCCAGACGCAGGGGAGAAGATTCTAATTTATACGTGTTACCCCCCCCCCCGACAGAGCGAGGACTTTGATAAATCATTAATGGAGATAATTAATAATAAAACAAATATTTTCTGCACGCCATTCGGGGTAAAACCTTCAATTGTGGCAATGGAGATGTTCCCGCGTTCCCTGCTTACAGCCATTCACCGCAAAATGTACAATAATCCTCCTATCACTGCAGCCGGGTGCTGGACTACGGAGCCATTGCCCTTTATTCTCTGCCTCCTAGACCGATGTTATGCTGCCCCATCATCCTCCGGCCAGCAGAGGGAGAGCTACAGCCAAGCAAGCCCATTGACTTCTATGCAGAGGGCTACGGAGCCATTGCCCTTTATTCTCCTCCTCCTAGACCGATGTTATGCTGCACCATCCTCCTCCGGCCAGCAGAGGGGGAGCTACAGCCAAGCAAGCCCATAGACTTCTATGCAGAGGACTACAGAGACGGAGCCATTGCCCTTTATTCTCCTCCTCCTAGACCGATGTTATGCTGCACCATCCTCCTCCGGCCAGCAGAGGGAGAGCTACAGCCAAGCAAGCCCATAGACTTCTATGCAGAGGACTATGGAGACGGAGCCATTGCCCTTTATTCTTCTCTTCCTATACTTATGTTATGCTGCACCATCCTCTGCCGGCCAGCAGAGGGAGAGCTACAGCCAAGCAAGCCCATAGACTTCTATGCAGAGGGCTATGGAGACGGAGCCATTGCCCTTTATTCTCCTCTTCCTATACTGATGTTATGCTGCCCCATCCTCCTCCGGCCAGCAGAGGGAGAACTACAGCCAAGCAAGCCCATAGACTTCTATGCAGAGGACTACGGAGATGGAGCCAATGCCCTTTATTCTCCTCCTCTGAGACTGATGTTATGCTGCACCATCCTCCTCCGGCCAGCAGAGGGAGAGCTAAAGTCAAGCAAGCCCATAGACTTCTATGCAGAGGGCTATGGAGACGGAGCCATTGCCCTTTATTCTTCTCTTCCTATACTTATGTTATGCTGCACCATCCTCTGCCGGCCAGCAGAGGGAGAGCTACAGCCAAGCAAGCCCATAGACTTCTATGCAAAGGGCTACGGAGACGGAGCCATTGCCCTTTATTCTCCTCCTCCTAGATTGATGTTATGCTGCACCATCCTCCTCCGGCCAGCAGAGGGAGAGCTTAATAAACTGCCCAGGAAAGTTCTTCCTCTTGGCACTGAGGGAGTTGGAGAGCGAGAGCGCCTCTGTCTGGATATTCTCCTGCCAGCTGGGGACCATAGCTAGTGGAGATCCGAGCCGGAGATTGGGAATGAGGACATCCGAAGCATCGCAGCACCCCCCACATCCCAGCACCTGTACTGCTGCCCCAGAGAGACTGGAGTGTCCACTCACCCTCTGCTTCCCACCGCTGATCACTGGAGGCTTTAAGGGAGAGACTAAAAGGCCCCTCCCCCTTCTACAGCGAGAGGTCGCTGCAGCATCCCAGGGACTGGTGAAAGGGACACTTGTCCATTGATGACCCTGTGAGCAGGGACTGAGCCACTGAGATCAGGACACCAAATGTACCCAACCCAACATGCACTCCATATTCCAAACCTAGACTGCATTTATATTGCATTATACCAAACCTTTACCACACCTACCTTGCTCCTGTGCCGAGATTATACCGCACCTATCCTGGACTTATCCTGCATGCAGGGTAACTGGGACTGTCATTAAGCGCGCCGACGCTCTTAAATGGCCCCAATGATAGCCGGCAACAAAACATCTGAACGGATTACCCCTTCCGGAATAATTATTGTCCCCCTGCCTCCCCTCGCTTTCGTCTTCCTTTTCTTCTGGACAGGGCACACCCAGTGGGTGTAGGGCAAACGTCGGCGCCATAAACGCGCTCCGGGAGTATAATTCCAGCCTGTACTCCTGGGGGGAGGGGCGCTGGTTTTCTTTGATATAACACTTCTAATGGAGAGTGTTACTTTCAGCGACTTCCTGTGATATTGTGTGTTTGTGCACTCGACCTGGTGTGTCAGAGGGGCTGAGTGACACCGTAACGTACATGTAAGATTTGAGTGGATAGGATATGATCAGTGGCAATATGTAACCGTAACCTTAGTGCATCCACATGGGACATAAATGTACAGATTTGAGGAGATTAGATGTAGATTCAGCCCTTTTCATTACAGATGTGTATTCAGTCAGAGGGACTCAGACACAGAGGCATCAATTAGGCTGAAAAGCCCGGATTCTGGGATGTGACACCTTTGTGTTAATCAGGTTGTCACCTGCTGGTGAAACTGGTTTAAAGGGAAGTGGCCCCCCAGACATTCCGGCTTCATGGCAGCAGGGGGCTAAGGAATATCCATCCATCAAAAGGAGTATGTTCATCTCTCATAAAAGCTAAAATATTAGTTGCAGAGAGATGAACATACTCCCTTCTTGTAGGGCGCTCTGTGCGCTGCATCTGCATATAAAAATCATATTTGTGGCTTGGGGAGAATGCCAGGAAAATGCAGGAAATGGTTAGGGGCGCTGGATGGTGACAGTTGAACAGTGATTGGTACTGTCGGGATCGGACTGATGCGCTGGTGTCGGAAATCCAATCCCCGATTTGGTGTTCAAGTCAGTCTTGGCCGATTGAACTTGGGCAGGTCAGCACCCAGAACATCCTTTGGGCGGGTACAGGACCACCCCTCAGGGTCAATTGGCCGAGGACTAATGTCCCGCCTACGTCCATATCCCCATAAATGGAGTACCCGGACATTGGGACAGTGTGATTCGTACAGAGCTGGTTGATTGACCAACAGATTGCTGATTCTCTGACTTGCTCCAGTCGCAGGAAAGATCTCGGTAAACGTTTTATTTCTGTTTTATTCCCTTTTATTTTATAGTAATTAGTCATTTGTGTGTCTTCTCGTATTTATTGTATTTCTGTAACTTTTTATATTTTGTACATATTTTATGCTCCGCCCACTTCGGGAAATTAAATCTTAAAACTAGTGACTTCTGTGTATTTAAGCTCGTGCTCATATCTCCGGAGAGACGAGATTGGAGAGATTGGATTGCAGAGATTGGATTGGAGAGATTAGATTGCAGAGATTGGATTGGAGAGATTAGATTGCAGAGATTGGATTGCAGAGATCAGATTGGAGAGATTAGATTGGAGAGATTAGATTGGAGAGATTGGATTGGAGAGATTAGATTGCAGAGATTGGATTGGAGAGATTAGATTGCAGAGATTGGATTGGATAGATTAGATTGGAGAGATTAGATTGGAGGGATTAGATTGGAGAGATTAGATTGGAGAGATTAGATTGGAGAGATTAGATTGGAGAGATTAGATTGGAGGGATTGGATTGCAGAGATTAGATTGCAGAGATTGGATTGGAGGGATTAGATTGGAGAGATTAGATCGGGGAGATTAGATTGGAGAGATTAGATTGCAGAGATTAGATTGCAGAGATTGGATTGGAGAGATTAGATTGGAGAGATTAGATTGCAGGGATTGGATTGGAGAGATTGGATTGGAGAGATTAGATTGCAGAGATTGGATTGGAGAGATTGGATTGGAGAGATTAGATTGCAGAGATTGGATTGGAGAGATTAGATTGGAGAGATTAGATTGGAGAGATTAGATTGGAGAGATTAGATTGGAGAGAATAGATTGCAGAGATTGGATTGGAGAGATTAGATTGGAGAGATTAGATCGGGGGAGATTAGATTGGGGAGATTAGATTGGAGAGATTAGATTGCAGAGATTGGATTGGAGAGATTAGATTGGAGAGATTGGATTGGAGAGATTAGATTGTATCGTATTTTAGTGCCTTTAAACGCTCGGTCAAGCTCATTGCCAATCTGTATGCAATTGTTCTGTGTGTGGGCAGATTGCGTGCAGATTGTAAAAGGTAACAGATCTAACAGACGGAGATCTGTGTGTGTGTGGTGTCCGAACAGACTGTTTTGCGGATAAACTGTTAGGTGGTGGCAAGCTACCGTTTGTGGTGTGTCTGGTGCGAGGGGGGGGGGGGGGTGTGGAAGGGTGATAACACTGAGGTTCAAGCTGTAGGTAGCTGGAGGGACTCTAGAAGGGTGTGATTGCTAAGCTGCTCATCTCTAATCAGGGCACCAGATTGTATGTAAGATTTGTATCTGCCAGTGTGTGTTGACCAGCTGGATTAGAGTGGAGTCTCCATCTGGTGGTGGGCAGAGGTAGTGCGGGCTCCGAAAGTATATCACGGCTGGTCTCATATATTCAAGTTAAGTCCCCTTTATTCCCTCGTACCCCAAGTCACGGCCGCACGTCTGCTCCTCGGTTAGCTGGTCGCTGTGGGCGTGGCGTGTGGGGGACACGTGACAGGTTGGTCGTGACAAACACCGATGGAACAAGCACTGGATGTAATATGGAGAGAAGGAGAAGAGCGGGGTGAGTGACACCGATGATATAATCACTGTATACCACTAGTGGGCGGAGTGTGTGTAGGACATGATGAGTGTCTCTCGGTTGGTGGAGATTCAGTTTGAATACGGAAACACCACAACACTCCACCCAGTGTACCCCATATCACCGTACTCCGCCCAGTGTACCCCATGACCCTACATCACCGGACTCCACCCAGTGTACCCCATGACCCCACATCACAGTACTCCGCCCAGTGTACCCCATGACCACACATCACAGTACTCCACCCAGTGTACCCCATGACCCCACATCACAGTACTCCGCCCAGTGTACCCCATGACCCCACATCACCGTACTCCACCCAGTGTACCCCATGACCCCACATCACAGTACTCCACCCAGTGTACCCCATCACCCCACATCACAGTACTCCACCCAGTGTACCCCATGACCCCACATCACAGTACTCCACCCAGTGTACCCCATGACCCCACATCACAGTACTCCACCCAGTGTACCCCATGACCCCACATCACAGTACTCCGCCCAGTGTACCCCATGACCCCACATCACAGTACTCCGCCCAGTGTACCCCATGACCCCACATCACAGTACTCCACCCAGTGTACCCCATGACCCCACATCACAGTACTCCACCCAGTGTACCCCATGACCCCACATCACCGTACTCCACCCAGTGTACCCCATGACCCCACATCACAGTACTCCACCCAGTGTACCCCATCACCCCACATCACAGTACTCCGCCCAGTGTACCCCATGACCCCACATCACAGTACTCCGCCCAGTGTACCCCATGACCCCACATCACCGTACTCCACCCAGTGTACCCCATGACCCCACATCACAGTACTCCACCCAGTGTACCCCATGACCCCACATCACAGTACTCCACCCAGTGTACCCCATGACCCCACATCACAGTACTCCACCCAGTGTACCCCATGACCCTACACCACAGTACTCCACCCAGTGTACCCCATGACCCCACATCACAGTACTCCACCCAGTGTACCCCATGACCCCACATCACCGTACTCCACCCAGTGTACCCCATGACCCCACATCACAGTACTCCACCCAGTGTACCCCATGACCCCACATCACAGTACTCCACCCAGTGTACCCCATATCACAGTACTCCACCCAGTGTACCCCATGACCCCACATCACAGTACTCCACCCAGTGTACCCCATGACCCCACATCACAGTACTCCGCCCAGTGTACCCCATGACCCCACATCACAGCACTCCGCCCAGTGTACCCCATGACCCCACATCACAGTACTCCGCCCAGTGTACCCCATGACCCTACATCACCGCACTCCACCCAGTGTACCCCATGACCCCACAACACAGTACTCCGCCCAGTGTACCCCATGACCCCACACCACAGCACTCCGCCCAGTGTACCCCATGACCCTACATCACAGTACTTTGCCCAGTGTACCCCATGACCCCACACCACAGTACTCCGCCCAGTGTACCCCATGACCCTACACCACAGTACTCCACCCAGTGTACCCCATGACCCCACACCACAGTACTCCGCCCAGTGTACCCCATGACCCCACATCACCGTACTGCACCCAGTGTACCCCATGACCCCACACCACAGTACTCCACCCAGTGTACCCCATGACCCTACATCACAGTACTCCGCCCAGTGTACCCCATGACCCTACATCACCGTACTGCACCCAGTGTACCCCATGACCCTACATTACAGTCCTACACCCAGTGTACCCCATGACCCTACACCACAGTACTCCACCCAGTGTACCCCATGACCCTACATCACAGTATTCCACCCAGTGTACCCCATGACCCTACATCACAGTACTCCGCCCAGTGTACCCCATGACCCTACACCACAGTACTCCGCCCAGTGTACCCCATGACCCCACATCACAGTACTCCACCCAGTGTACCCCATGACCCTACACCACAGTACTCCACCCAGTGTACCCCATGACCCTACATCACAGTACTCCGCCCAGTGTACCCCATGACCCTACATCACAGTACTCCACCCAGTGTACCCCATGACCCTACACCACAGTACTCCACCCAGTGTACCCCATGACCCTACACCACAGTACTCCACCCCAGTGTACCCCATGACCCCACATCACCGTACTCCACCCAGTGTACCCCATGACCCTACATCACCGTACTCCACCCCAGTGTACCCCATGACCTCACATCACCGTACTCCACCCAGTGTACCCCATGACCCTACACCACAGTACTCCACCCCAGTGTACCCCATGACCCCACATTACCGTACTCCACCCAGTGTACCCCATGACCCTACATCACCGTACTCCACCCCAGTGTACCCCATGACCCTACATCACCGTACTCCACCCAGTGTACCCCATGACCCTACACCACTAATACTCTACCGAGGATACCTCAGGGGGCCCCGGGGCCCTACATCACATTGGCTATTCGGGTATCAGTACAATATACTGTACATACATCTCCCAATACAGGAGCAGAGGAAGCCAAACATCCAAACTGCCCCCCGACTTGTGACTACTTCAGCAGTATAGGTTACAGGTCCCGACCCCCCCCCCCCCCCAAGGCCATCATCTCCTCTGCCTTCCCTTTGGTTGGACCCAACTGGAATGTGTTGATCTCCCCTCAGAGGAGGATGTACCACAGGTGAAGCTGGAAGGTATCAGAAATGCTGAACTGCTTGTGGCTGCATCCTCTCTGTCTCTAGGCCCCTCCCCTGAGGAGCGCATAGTGTCATTCCTAGAGGAGGCCGTACTCAGCACCGGGCAGGTAATCACTCAGCAACCACACAGGGCGAGGACACCGGGTGTAACAAAACCGATTTATTATTGTGCTCTGTGTATTTATGGGGGTCTATGTATCCGGGATGGAGCAATACAGACAGTTCCTACTTCAGAAACATCAATAAATAGGCGACAAGTGTGGCAGACAACGTTGGCGTTACTGAAAGGCTGAGGATTGCGTGACTTCACAGCCCACGCCCACCACGTCTGTGCCGAGATCTGACCGCCCTCATAAACGGCCAATCCAAAGAGGGAGTTCAGATATGCGCAGCACAGGACTGGTCCACCCAAAAGTGATATTCCGGTGATAGGTGGAGGCTCGCGGCCCATTCATTTCTTGGGGAGTCCCAGCCGTGTCTCCCCGATAAGTGGTGGGCCACGTCCCCAGATTGGACTCATCATGGACTAGACAGGTTTCCTTTGCCGGCAGACATGATTGGCGAGGTGGCGGGGGTCGTGTCATCGTCTGATCGCCATGATTGTCCGCCATTTTCCTTCACCTCAGTCATCTTCACAGAGGACCACAGATCTCCCGGGGGCCTCTGCCGCACCCCGCCACATCTCCAACGCCACAACGCCAGAGCGAGGAGTGCGAGGACCAGTATGATGAAGAAGATGGTGAACGCCAACAGGAAGTGGAAGAGGGACAGCGAGGTGCAGATCGATGAGCGGGAACCTGGGGGGAGGGGCAAAACACAGACTCATGAATCCATGTGGAGGCAACTGGGGCCACCAACACCCTGATAAATGACATGATGTACAGAGGAACTCCGACTACACACAGCGAGGACTGCCGTACCTGCCTGAGAGCGTGTGGTCCTGTTCAGCCAGTTGTGTTATTCCCTCACCTCTGCCATACAATACAGCCAGAGGGTGACACCACTATTCACAACCTGCAGCCTTCCCGCATCCTGTGTCACCTCGTCACCAGATCACCAATGGGTGTTCAACCACTACTGAGATTCCCTTGTGCTGATTACTGCTTGAACACCTCCCCTGCCCCTGCCAGCCCCCACTGCCTGAAACATGTGAGGACAACACCACCGTCCCATGTAACAGAGGTCACCAAACCGGACTGCAGGCTGTATATAGAAATGTCCAACATGAACACTCCCCCCCCCCCCATATCCAACATGAACACTCCCTCCCCCATATCCAACACGAACACTCCCCCCCCCATATCCAACACGAACACTCCCCCCCCCATATCCAACAAGAACACTCCCCCCCCCCATATCCAACAGGAACACTCCCCCCCCCCTATATCCAACATGAACACTCCCCCCCCCCCCCATATCCAACATGAAAACTCCCCCCCCCCCATATCCAACATGAACACTCCCCCCCCCCATATCCAACAGGAACACTCCCCCCCCCCCATATCCAACATGAACACTCCCCCCCCATATCCAACATACACACTCTCCCCCCCCCATATCCAACAAGAACACTCCCCCCATATCCAACACGAACACTCCCCCCCCCATATCCAACAAGAACACTCCCCCCCCCCCATATCCAACAAGAACACTCCCCCCCCCATATCCAACAGGAACACTCCCCCCCCATATCCAACAGGAACACTCTCCCCCCCCATATCCAACATGAACACTCTCCCCCCCCATATCCAACATGAACACTCTCCCCCCCCCCCATATCCAACATGAACACTCCCCCCCCCATATCCAACAGGAACACTCCCCCCCCCCCCCATATCCAACAGGAACACTCCCCCCCCCCCATATCCAACATGAACACTCCCCCCCATATCCAACATACACACTCTCCCCCCCCCCATATCCAACAGGAACACTCCCCCCCCCCCATATCCAACAGGAACACTCCCCCCCCCCATATCCAACAGGAACACTCCCCCCCCCCCATATCCAACATGAACACTCCCCCCCATATCCAACATACACACTCTCCCCCCCCATATCCAACATGAACACTCCCCTCCATCCATATCCAACCTGCACACTCTGCCCCCCCCCATATAAAACCTGCATACTCTCTCCTCCCCCATATCCAACCTGTACACTCTGCCCCCCCCCCCCCAAATCCAACCTGCATACTCTCTCCTCCCCCATATCCAACCTGTACACTCTGCCCCCCCCCATATCCAACCTGCATACTCTCTCCTCCCCCATATCCAACCTGCACACTCTCCCCCCCTCCAATATTCATCCTGCACAGACTCCGCCCCCTATTGTTTGGCCCACACATTTCCTCTCCCCCAGTGTTCATTCTTCACACTCCCACCTCCCTCTGTGTTTGGCTCCCACATGCACCCCCTCTCCAGCCTACAACCCCATCTTCTTCCCCCGGCCCAACAAAGGTCCCCCATGTACCCCAACCACAGATCTCTACATCCGGGACCAATCTGTACCTGCACTCTGGATGATGATGGGAGATGTTTCCAGATTGGGGCTCTCCTATTGGTTCCCAGACTCCTCGGGGGCTCGGCAGCCACTCCTGGACCTGGCAGTGATAGGTGCCGCTGTCGGTCATGTGACTATGGTGGATCCTCAGATGGAAGGTCAGCTCCGATGGACGCTCATACTGGAGCCGGTCTATCTTCTCCTGGAAATAAATAAACTCACCCATGTGGTTGACAGCAAGCAGTAGAGTGCGTGGGGCCCCGGGGCCCTCGATCCTCCACCAAGAGACAGACAGGCGAGAGCCGGGCATAGACACTACCAACACCTGGCAGGGGAGGGTGACAGCGGACTGTTCTGGCACCAGAAGGGTTAGTTCAGTGCGGTTCAGACTCAGGCGATCTTCTGTAGAGGAGAAAGAAAATCACGATAAAGAAGAACTCCGCTTACACAAGCCCATTCCCCGATCTACAACCCCCCTCCGCCCACAATTTACTGATCTCCAGGCTGCCAAGTGCCAGGTACATGTGCAAACATTTCCATTTCAGCTCCTGTGTGTGTCCAGCAGGACATTAAATGCTCAGCTCCCATCATGCATCTGGAGCTCGCTCTGCTCCTGCATGAGCTCTGCCATCTATCAGCGGGATACAGAGAGCACACGGGGTGTCAGGTATGGGCTGTAATGGCTGCTCCACCAATAATCCGCTTCAAATATACACACAGTACAGTGGAGCTCTTCTGGTCTCAGGCAGTTCACATCCCCCCATAGCAGCCAATCAGAGTGCCCCAATGGTTTCCCCCACAGAAAGGGAGAGAGGAGACCTCTGGGTAATGAGTACATACCAGGCGGGGTAACCCTGATCTCCAGGAACCCGGATTGGTCAGAAGCGGCCATCTTCCATTCCCCCTCCTGCAATCTCCATTCCTCCACCTGGCAGAAGTATCTTCCTGAGTCCTCCAGCTCCGCCCCCTGCAGCAGCAGGCTGTAATTCCCCCTCCCGGGGGCCACCATACGTAGGCGGCTGTCCTCGTACTCCGTCACCCCTTCATGATCAGACCGGCACAGGAGGCGGGGAAGGCCGAAGTCCCACCCCTGCAGATACCAGGAGATGGAGAGGAGCGATGAAGGACTAAGTCCCGCCTCCAGGGGGCAGTGCAAGAACAAATCCTCCCACTGCTTGACAGAAGAGCTGACATTCTGTTTAGGGAGCTTCAGAGTCTGATCTGGAAGGGAAAAACAAGGAGAGGTGATTTTGAGGACGGGTCCAAGAAATGCAGCCAAAGTCCATAGATTTATATATATATATTGGCAGCTACTGTGGGTGGGAGTGGTCGGGGGTCACAAAGCTGGAGGCGTGCAACTGAGCATGCTCCCTACATGAGACACGCTCCATACATGGATGTACCACGCATCCACATCATGCCTGTCCTCAGCTCCGCCAGCAGGGGGGGATGTATGTCAGCTAATAAATGGTATCACCCTAAGGACCCATTCACACAGGAGGCCGGCTCTAACGCCCCTCTGAAAAACAATATGGGGTGGATTGTGTGTTCAGAGGACGTTTAGAGCCGGGTACAGGTGACTGCTGCTTCTCTGGATACATTGTGGACACATTGGATTCTCTGGATACGTTGGATTCTCTGGATACATTGTAGACACATTGGATTCTCTGGATACATTGGATTCTCTGGATACGTTGGATTCTCTGGATACATTGGATTCTCTGGATACATTGTGGACACATTGGATTCTCTGGATACATTGGATTCTCTGGATACGTTGGATTCTCTGGATACATTGGATTCTCTGGATACGTTGGATTCTCTGGATACGTTGTGGACACATTGGATTCTCTGGATACGTTGGATTCTCTGGATACATTGTAGACACATTGGATTCTCTGGATACATTGGATTCTCTGGATACATTGGATTCTCTGGATACGTTGGATTCTCTGGATACATTGGATTCTCTGGATACATTGTGGACACATTGGATTCTCTGGATACATTGGATTCTCTGGATACGTTGGATTCTCTGGATACATTGGATTCTCTGGATACATTGGATTCTCTGGATACGTTGTGGACACATTGGATTCTCTGGATACGTTGGATTCTCTGGATACATTGTGGACACATTGGATTCTCTGGATACATTGGATTCTCTGGATACATTGTGGACACATTGGATTCTCTGGATACATTGGATTCTCTGGATACGTTGTGGACACATTGGATTCTCTGGATACATTGGATTCTCTGGATACGTTGGATTCTCTGGATACATTGTGGATACATTGGATTCTCTGGATACATTGGATTCTCTGGATACGTTGTGGACACATTGGATTCTCTGGATACGTTGGATTCTCTGGATACGTTGGATTCTCTGGATACGTTGTGGACACATTGGATTCTCTGGATACGTTGGATTCTCTGGATACGTTGGATTCTCTGGATACGTTGTGGACACATTGGATTCTCTGGATACATTGGATTCTCTGGATACATTGGATTCTCTGGATACATTGGATTCTCTGGATACATTGTTGATACATTGGATTCTCTGGATACGTTGGATTCTCTGGATACATTGTGGACACATTGGATTCTCTGGATACGTTGTGGATACATTGGATTCTCTGGATACGTTGGATTCTCTGGATACATTGTAGACACATTGGATTCTCTGGATACATTGGATTCTCTGGATACATTGGATTCTCTGGATACGTTGGATTCTCTGGATACATTGGATTCTCTGGATACATTGTGGACACATTGGATTCTCTGGATACATTGGATTCTCTGGATACGTTGGATTCTCTGGATACATTGGATTCTCTGGATACGTTGGATTCTCTGGATACGTTGTGGACACATTGGATTCTCTGGATACGTTGGATTCTCTGGATACATTGTGGACACATTGGATTCTCTGGATACATTGGATTCTCTGGATACATTGTGGACACATTGGATTCTCTGGATACATTGGATTCTCTGGATACGTTGTGGACACATTGGATTCTCTGGATACATTGGATTCTCTGGATACGTTGGATTCTCTGGATACATTGTGGATACATTGGATTCTCTGGATACATTGGATTCTCTGGATACGTTGTGGACACATTGGATTCTCTGGATACGTTGGATTCTCTGGATACGTTGGATTCTCTGGATACGTTGTGGACACATTGGATTCTCTGGATACGTTGGATTCTCTGGATACGTTGGATTCTCTGGATACGTTGTGGACACATTGGATTCTCTGGATACATTGGATTCTCTGGATACATTGTTGATACATTGGATTCTCTGGATACATTGGATTCTCTGGATACATTGTTGATACATTGGATTCTCTGGATACGTTGGATTCTCTGGATACATTGTGGACACATTGGATTCTCTGGATACGTTGTGGATACATTGGATTCTCTGGATACGTTGGATTCTCTGGATACATTGTGGATACATTGTATTCTCTGGATACATTGTGGACACATTGGATTCTCTGGATACATTGTGGACACATTGGATTCTCTGGATACATTGTGGACACATTGGATTCTCTGGATACATTGTGGACACATTGGATTCTCTGGATACGTTGGATTCTCTGGATACATTGTGGACACATTGGATTCTCTGGATACATTGGATTCTCTGGATACATTGTGGATACATTGGATTCTCTGGATACATTGGATTCTCTGGATACATTGGATTCTCTGGATACATTGGATTCTCTGGATACGTTGGATTCTCTGGATACATTGGATTCTCTGGATATATTGGATTCTCTGGATACGTTGTGGATACATTGGATTCTCTGGATACATTGGATTCTCTGGATACATTGTGGATACATTGGATTCTCTGGATACGTTGTGGATACATTGGATTCTCTGGATACATTGGATTCTCTGGATACATTGTGGATACATTGGATTCTCTGGATACATTGTGGATACATTGGATTCTCTGGATACATTGTGGATACATTGGATTCTCTGGATACGTTGTGGATACATTGGATTCTCTGGATACATTGGATTCTCTGGATACATTGTGGATACATTGGATTCTCTGGATACATTGTGGATACATTGGATTCTCTGGATATGTTGTGGATACATTGGATTCTCTGGATACATTGTGGATACATTGGATTCTCTGGATACATTGGATTCTCTGGATACATTGTGGATACATTGGATTCTCTGGATACATTGTGGATACATTGGATTCTCTGGATATGTTGTGGATACATTGGATTCTCTGGATACATTGTGGATACATTGGATTCTCTGGATATGTTGTGGATACATTGGATTCTCTGGATACATTGTGGATACATTGGATTCTCTGGATACATTGTGGATACATTGGATTCTCTGGATATGTTGTGGATACATTGGATTCTCTGGATACATTGTGGATACATTGGATTCTCTGGATACGTTGTGGATACATTGGATTCTCTGGATATGTTGTGGATACATTGGATTCTCTGGATACATTGGATTCTCTGGATACATTGGATTCTCTGGATACATTGTGGATACATTGGATTCTCTGGATACATTGTGGATACATTGGATTCGCTGGATACATTGTGGATACATTGGATTCTCTGGATACATTGGATTCTCTGGATACATTGGATTCTCTGGATACATTGGATTCTCTGGATACATTGGATTCTCTGGATACATTGTGGATACATTGGATTCTCTGGATACATTGTGGATACATTGGATTCTCTGGATACATTGTGGATACATTGGATTCTCTGGATATGTTGTGGATACATTGGATTCTCTGGATACATTGTGGATACATTGGATTCTCTGGATATGTTGTGGATACATTGGATTCTCTGGATACATTGTGGATACATTGGATTCTCTGGATACATTGTGGATACATTGGATTCTCTGGATATGTTGTGGATACATTGGATTCTCTGGATACATTGTGGATACATTGGATTCTCTGGATACGTTGTGGATACATTGGATTCTCTGGATATGTTGTGGATACATTGGATTCTCTGGATACATTGGATTCTCTGGATACATTGGATTCTCTGGATACATTGTGGATACATTGGATTCTCTGGATACATTGTGGATACATTGGATTCGCTGGATACATTGTGGATACATTGGATTCTCTGGATACATTGGATTCTCTGGATACATTGGATTCTCTGGATACATTGGATTCTCTGGATACATTGGATTCTCTGGATACATTGTGGATACATTGGATTCTCTGGATACATTGTGGATACATTGGATTCTCTGGATACATTGTGGATACATTGGATTCGCTGGATACATTGTGGATACATTGGATTCTCTGGATACATTGGATTCTCTGGATACATTGGATTCTCTGGATACATTGGATTCTCTGGATACATTGGATTCTCTGGATACATTGTGGATACATTGGATTCTCTGGATACATTGTGGATACATTGGATTCTCTGGATACATTGTGGATACATTGGATTCTCTGGATACGTTGTAGAATTTGCCTTTCCATTAATAGTTAATGACACCCCAAATGCAGACAGAAGTCCCGTGTTTATCTCTTGAAAAAATGTTCACAAAACTGGGTGCTCATAAAGGTACGCGTGTTATGGAGCCACCTCTGTGGTGCGCGGGGTGGGGGCTCACGGGGGGGCGCGGGGGGGCGCGGGGGGGGGGCAGGGGTCACGGGGGATCCCATTGCTACCAGTAGACTGCCCTCTGCACGGGGCGCACAAATGTACAGATAACAGGAATCACCTCCCACCACAGAGTACAATGGAGGAATCTCCCACTCGGGACAAAGACACATAGCGCCTCCTGCTGGAGAACAGGAGGATACACACCATGTAATCATACAAATATCATAGGAGACCATCTACAGATACACCGTATTGCCAAAGTATTGTCCCCACCCTCCATATCATGTGATTCAGGTGTTCCAATCCCCTTCATATCATGTGATTCAGGTGTTCCTATCCCCTCCATATCATGTGATTCAGGAGTTCCAATCCCCTCCATATTATATGATTCCGGTGTTCCAATCCCCTCCCAATCATGTGATTTCGGTGTTCCAATCCCCTCCATATCATGTGATTCAGGTGTTCCAATCCCCTCCATATCATGTGATTCAGGTGCTCCAATCCCCTCCCAATCATGTGATTCCGGTGTTCCAATCCCCTCCATATCATGTGATTCAGGTGTTCCAATCCCCTCCATATTATGTTATTCAGGTGTTCCAATCCCCTCCATATCATGTGATTCAGGTGTTCCAATCCCCTCCGTATCATGTGATTCAGATGTTCCAATCCCCTCCCAATCATGTGATTCAGGTGTTCCAATCCCCTCCCAACCATGTGATTCAGGTGTTCCAATCCCCTCCATATCATGTGATTCAGGTGTTCCAATCCCCTCCCAATCATGTGATTCAGGTGTTCCAATGCCCTCCCAATCATGTGATTCAGGTGTTCCAATCCTCTCCCAATCATGTGATTCAGGTGTTCCAATCCCCTCCATATCATGTGATTCAGGTGTTCCAATCCCCTCCGTATCATGTGATTCAGATGTTCCAATCCCCTTCCCATCATGTGATTCAGGTGTTCCAATCCCCTCCCAACCATGTGATTCAGGTGTTCCAATCCCCTCCATATCATGTGATACAGGTGTTCCAATCCCCTCCATATCATGTGATTCAGGTGTTCCAATCCCCTCCGTATCAAGTGATTCAGGTGTTCCAATGCCCTCCCAATCATGTGATTTAGGTGTTCCAATCCCCTCCATATCATGTGATTCACGTGTTCCAATCCCCTTCATATCATGTGATTCAGGTGTTCCAATCCCCTCCATATCATGTGATTCAGGTGTTCCAATCCCTCCATATCATGTGATTCAGGTGTTCCAATCACCTCCCAATCATGTGATTCAGGTGTTCCAATCCCCTCCATATCATGTGATTCAGGTGTCCAATCCCCTCCATGGACACAGGTGTATACAATCAAGCCCCTAGGCATGCATTGGTGAAAGAATGGGTCGCTCTCAGGAGCTCAGTGACTCCAAGCGTGGTCCCGTGATAGGTGGCCACCTGGGCAATAAGTCCATCCGTGACATTTCCTGGCTACTAAATATTCCACGCTCAACTGTTAGTGGGATTATAACAAAGTGGAAGCCACTGGGAACAACAGCCACTCAGCCACCAAGTGGTAGGCCACGTCACATGACAGGGCGGGGTCAGCGCATGCTGAAGCGCACAGTGCGCAGAAGTCAGCAACTGTCTGCAGAGTCAATAGCTAAAGACCTCCAAACTTGGTGTGGCCTTCAGATGAGCCAAACAACAGTGCGTAGAGAGCTTCATGGAATGGGTTTCCATGGCCGAGCAGCTGCATCCAAGCCTTCCATCACCAAGTGCAATGCAAAGCGTCGGATGCCGTGGTGTAAAGCACGCCGCCACTGAACTCTAGAGCAGGGGAGACGTGTTCTCTGGAGGGACCAATCACACTTCTCTGTCTGGCAATCCGATGGACATGTCTGGGATTGGTGGTGGCCAGGAGAACGGTACTTGCCTGACTGCATTGTGCCAAGTGTAAAGTTTGGTGGAGGGGGATTATGGTGTGGGGTTGTTTTTCAGGGGTTGGGCTTGGCCCCCTAGTTCCAGTGAAAGGAACTCTTAAGGCGATATTTTGGACAATTTCAAGCTCCCAACTTTGTGGAAGAGTTTGGGGATGGCCCCTTCCTGTTCCAACATGACTGCACACCAGTGCACAAAGCAAGGTCCATAAAGACATGGAGGAGCCAGTTTGGGGTGGAGGAACTTGACTGTCCTGCACAGAGTCCTGACCTCAACCCCATAGAACACCTTTGGGATGAATTAGAGCGGAGACTGCGAGCCAGGCCCCCTCCCCCGACATCAGTGCCTGACCTGACAAATGTGCTTCTGGAAGAATGGTCCAACCTTCCCATAGACACCCTCCTAAACCTTGTGGACGGCCTTCCCAGAAGAGTTGAAGCTGTTATAGCTGCAGAGGGCGGGGCCAACTCAATATTGAACCCTACGGACTAAGACTGGGGGGGCCATTAAAGGTCATGTGCGTGGAAAGGGCGGGGCCAACTCAATATTGAACCCTACGGACTAAGACTGGGGGGCCATTAAAGGTCATGTGCTTGGAAAGGGCGGGGCCAACTCAAAATTGAACCCTACGGACTAAGACTGGGGCGCCATTAAAGGTCATGTGTGTGGAAAGGGCGGGGCCAACTCAATATTGAACCCTACAGACTAAGACTGGGGGGCCATTACAGGTCATGTGTGTGGAAAGGGGCGGGACCAACTCAATAATGAACCCTACGGACTAAGACTGGGGGGCCATTAAAGGTCATGTGTGTGGAAAGGGCGGGGCCAACTCAATATTGACCCCTACAGACTAAGACTGGGGGGGCATTAAAGGTCATGTGTGTGGAAAGGGCGGGGCCAACTCAATATTGAACCCTACGGACTAAGAATGGGGGGCCATTAAAGGTCATGTGTGTGGAAAGGGCGGGGCCAACTCAATATTGAACCTTCGGACTAAGACTGGGGGGACATTAAAGGTCATGTGTGTGGAAAGGCCGACGTCCCGATACTTGGGGCAATATAGTGTGTGATTCTGCACACAGACACATATCGCCCCCTTCCTGTCAGGGCTGGTGATGGGAGATTTTCCTTCACTTCCCGTCAAGGCTGGTGATGGGAGATTTTCCTTCATTTCCTGTCAGGGCTGGTGATGGGAGATTTTCCTTCACTTCCTGTCAGGGCTGGTGATGGGAGATGTTCCTTCACTTCCTGTCAGGGCTGGTGATGGGAGATTTTCTTTCACTTCCTGCCAGGGCTGGTGATGGGAGATTTCCCTTCACTTCCCGTCAGGGCTGGTGATGGGAGATTTCCCTTCACTTCCCGTCAGGGCTGGTGATGGGAGATTTCCCTTCACTTCCCGTCAGGGCTGGTGATGGGAGATTTCCCTTTACTTCCCGTCAGGGCAGATGATGGGAGATTTTCCTTCACTTCCTGCCAGGGCTGGGGATGGGAGATTTCCCTTCACTTCCTGTCAGGGCTGGGGATGGGAGATTTCCCTTCACTTCCTGTCAGGGCAGATGATGGGAGATTTTCCTTCACTTCCTGTCAGGGCTGGGGATGGGAGATTTTCCTTCACTTCCTGCCAGGGCTGGTGATGGGAGATTTTCCTTCACTTTCTGCCAGGGCTGGTGATGGGATATTTTCCTTCACTTCCCGTCAGGGCTGGTGATGGGAGATTTCCCTTCACTTCCCGCCAGGGCTGGTGATGGGAGATTTCCCTTCACTTCCCGTCAGGGCTGGTGATGGGAGATTTCCCTTCACTTCCCGTCAGGGCTGGTGATGGGAGATTTCCCTTCACTTCCCGTCAGGGCTGGTGATGGGAGATTTCCCTTCACTTCCCGTCAGGGCTGGTGATGGGAGATTTTCCTTCACTTCCCGCCAGGGCTGGGGATGGGAGATTTTCCTTCACTTCCTGTCAGGGCTGGTGATGGGAGATTTTCCTTCACTTCCTGTCAGGGCTGGTGATGGGAGATTTTCCTTCACTTCCTGTCAGGGCTGATGACGGGAGATTTTCCTTCACTTCCCGTCAGGGCTGATGACGGGAGATTTTCCTTCACTTCCCGTCAGGGCTGGTGATGGGAGATTTTCCTTCACTTCCCGTCAGGGCTGGTGATGGGAGATTTTCCTTCACTTTCTGCCAGGGCTGGGGATGGGAGATTTTCCTTCACTTCCCGTCAGGGCTGGTGATGGGAGATTTTCCTTCACTTCCCGTCAGGGCTGGTGATGGGAGATTTTCCTTCACTTCCCGTCAGGGCTGGTGATGGGAGATTTTCCTTCACTTCCTGTCAGGGCTGGTGATGGGAAATCTCTCCAACAGGGACACGGATTTTCTCGTGACCCTGGGCTGTGGGAATGGCTGTGTGCGGTCAGTAATGTTCCCCCCTCAGCCCCGTCATGTATGTTTGGTGTCAGTTGGTGTCAGTTACAGCACAAGTATGATCGCGGTTCATGAAGAGACAACATATATGTAGCGTGTTATCTCACCCGAGGTGATGAAGGTGACCTGGGTGTCTCCGGATTTCCTCTCCCCCAGAGGGTGCCAGTTGCCCGTCTCCTCCAGTAGCCATTCCTGCACCACGCAATGGTAGGCCCCCTCCTCCCTGAGGCTCGGTCTGAGGATTCGCAGGAGGAAGGAGTCCGTGGAGGACCGTTCAGAGATGAAGCGGAGGCGGAGCAATGAATCTTGGCTGGTCACGCCCCCGAGGTCCACTCTGAGGATTTCCATGAAGGAAGCGGATGATGGCGGGCGAAAGAACCACGCAACGCTGAGTTGAGTGGCGGGGGTGGACTCCAGGATCCTGCAGGTGACCGCAGCCTCGTCCTGTCCCGCGGTCAGCGCCACCGCGCCAGAGGCGGAGTCAAGCCTCAGCTTCGTGTCTGGGGGAGAGAGGCAGCGGTCAATGTCAGCCATTATATTTCTATCACACGAGTATTATCACTGTGGGCCCTGATAATGGTGGGGAGCTCTCAGGGGTGGACTGGCAACTCATGGGGCCCCCGGGCAATAGGGAATCATGTGGCCCCTGTGTCCTTGCCCACAGTCAGACCACACCCAAAAAAGCTTTTGAAAGGTACCAGGGGCATCTCATAGGGCCCCCTACTGACCTCGGGCCCTAGGGCAGTGCTCAAGTGCAGGAATGGTCAGTCTGATCCTGGTTAGAAGCAATTGAGCTCCGTCTCATGTCCTGGCTGGAGAACGTCCAGCATCATCTAGTGCTTCTCTACCCATCCTGACTGTCCCTGGCCCCGCCCCTTTCATTCAGTGGATTTCAGTTCAGGGCCCGGGGTCAGTAGGGAGCCCCATGAGATGTCCCTGGTACCTTTCATAGGCTTTTTTGGGTGTGGTTTGAGTGTGGACGAGGACACAGGGGCCACATAATCCCCTATTGCCCAGGGGCCCCATGAGTTGTCAGTCCGCCCCTGCACATGTGAGTATTACCCATGCACTGACACCCACCTCTCCTGACCGACACCCCACCTCTCCAGACTGACCCCCACCTCTCCAGACCGACACCTCACCTCTCCAGACTGACCCCCACCTCTCCATACCGACACCCCACCTCTCCATAATGACACCTTACCTCTCCAGACTGACCCCCACCTCTCCAGACCGACACCTCACCTCTCCAGACTGACCCCCACCTCTCCTGACCGACACCCCACCTCTCCAGACTGACACCCACCTCTCCAGACCGACACCCAACTCTCCAGACCGACACCCCCCTCTCCAGACTATCACCCACCTCTCCAGACCGACACCTCACCTCTCCAGACTGACCCCCACCTCTCCAGACCGACACCTCACCTCTCCAGACTGACCCCCACCTCTCCAGACCGACACCCCCCTCTCCAGACTATCACCCACCTCTCCAGACCGACAACCCACCTCTCCAGACCGACAACCCACCTCTCCAGACCGACACCCACCTCTCCAGACTGACCCCCGCCCATTCATAGCGCCCCCCCTGGGAAGGATGATGATGTACCTGGAAGCTGCACCTGTATGGTGACCACATTGGAGGAGATGTTGGTTGGTGTCACTGAGCTCTGGGTGGGCTGGATGGTGATGCTGCACTGATAGGCTCCGCTCTGCTGGGACGGCTGGACCCGGTGGATGTGCAGGGCGGACGTGTCGGCACTCAGCAGGATCTGAGTTTTCCCCTTGAAGTTGGGATAGGATTGGCCCCACAGCAGCTCCCCATTCCCGGACCCCCGCACCAGGATCTGGGGGGGCCCCTGCTGGTCAGGCTGAAAGGACCAGGACCAGACGAGGCGCCGACCGCGCAGGCTGAAATCCGCTTTGGCGCTGCAGTGCAGAACGGCCGAGTCGCCCGAGATGGACTTCGTGTTCCGCGTCATGAGTGAGACTTGGAGGGTGGAGCCTGCAGAGAGAAGAGACATCAATGGGCACAGGGATGGTGGGAACCCCTCATAATGGGCACAGGGATGGTGGGAACCCCTCATAATGGGCACAGGGATGGGGGGAACCCCTCATAATGGGCACAGGGATGGTGGGAACCCCTCATAATGGGCACAGGGATGATGGGAACCCCTCATAATGGGCACAGGGATGGTGGGAACCCCTCATAATGGGCACAGAGATGGTGGGAACCCCTCATAATGGGCACAGCGGGTGTACAGACCTGGGAACTCAGCACAGGGATGGTGGGAACCCCTCATAATGGGCACACCGGGTGTACAGACCCAGGAACTCGGCACAGGGATGGTGGGAACCCCTCATAATGGGCACAGCAGGGGTACAGACCCAGGAACTCGGCACAGGGATGGTGGGAACCCCTCATAATGGGCACAGCGGGGGTACAGACCCGGGAACTCGGCACAGGGATGGTGGGAACCCCTCATAATGGGCACAGGGATGGTGGGAACCCCTCATAATGGGTACAGCGGGTGTACAGACCCGGGAACTCGGCACAGGGATGGTGGAACCTCTCATAACTTACTCAGGCGTTGGACGTCGATGTGGACACCGTTGCTGTCCGTGGTGATGCCCATGTTGGCTCCGCCCCCTCCTTGCATCCCCTCGGCGTAGCGGCAGACATATTCTCCTCCGTCATGTGGGGTCACATCATCCAATCGGAGAGTGAAGATCCCGGGATCGACTTTCTCGGCCACCAGAAGATCCTCGCCGCGCCTGTAATCTGCACCAATCACCAGCCGGCCGTCCTCCAGCATGGAGACAATGGATCTCAAGTCGCCAGACTCCGCCCTCCGAAACCAACCGAGAGAAGCCGAGGATGAGGATGACGGGGAGACCAGACAGCGAAGCACCAAGCGATCCCCTTCATAGAGCCGAGACGTGAGCGCCGTGAGTGAGACCTGCGGAGCGCGGAACTCTGCAACGCAACAAAGTCACCGTTCATGTACACGGTATATACTCTGCTGGATCTGAGCCCCTCCCCCACCGGTACATTAATGGGGCCCCACCTGGTCCTTTCACCTCCACAGACATCTGATTGGACGTCCGGCTCTTCTTGCTCCGTTCATCGGTGACCTCACAGGCGTATGAGCCGCCATCTTCAATCCGCGCCTGACCGATCCTCAGCACCCAGGAAGTCATGTCCCGCCTATGCACAACGCACCGTAACTCCGCCCCCACGGAGCCAAATTCCTTTCCGAATGTGACCACTCCGGATGGTTCCCAGACTGCCATTGTGGTGCCACCGAGCCTCCAGACAATGCGGAACCGCCCGCCACTGGGACCCGCGTTGGTGACGGAGCAGACGACCTCCAGGGGGTGTCCTGGGGTGAGAAGCGTGGCCGACGCCTCCACCTGGACTCCAAATTCTCCACCTAAAATGATATTGCATGGATTAGCCACTGCAGGGACACAAATCAGCGCACGCCTCACACGCCGGGGGCCAATGCTTCTTATAGGTCAGGAGGTGAGGCCTAGTCCTGGTATAGAACAGACGTCTAGGACCACGTGCCACACCGCAGTCCACTGTGACCGCGCGAGTCAGCGTCCACCAAAGGGACACCACCATTCATTTGGGTTCGTTTTTAGTTTTTTTGTCCTGTTTTTTGTCCTATAAGTGGACAAAAAAGGTGCTCAGGGGGCTCTCCCGAAGAGAGACCCCCCCAGGGACAGGGGAGGAAGGAACCTGATGGCCACGCATCCTCCCCCTGGACTTCAGGGCAGGCCCGAGGACCCTCCATCCTAGTGAGACCCCCCCAGAGACATGAGAGGAAGGAACCTGATGGCCACGCATCCTCCCCCTGGACTTCAGGGCAGGCCCGAGGACCCTCCATCCTAGTGAGACCCCCCAGGGACGGGGGAGGAAGGAACCTGATGGCCACGCATCCTCCCCCTGGACTTCAGGGCAGGCCCGAGGACCCTCCATCCTAGTGAGACCCCCCAGGGACAGGGGAGGAAGGAACCTGATGGCCACGCATCCTCCCCCTGGACTTCAGGGCAGGCCCGAGGACCCTCCATCCTAGTGAGACCCCCCCAGAGACATGAGAGGAAGGAACCTGATGGCCACGCATCCTCCCCCTGGACTTCAGGGCAGGCCCGAGGACCCTCCATCCTAGTGAGACCCCCCCAGGGACAGGGAAGGAAGGAACCTGATGGCCACGCATCCTCACCCTGGACTACAGGGCAGGCCCGAGGACCCTCCATCCTAGTGAGAACAAAAACACACACAAAAATGAAAGGTGACAAAACGTAGGAGAAAAAAAATAAATAAATAAGTGTGCACCGACCACGCTCTGAGTCCCGTGGCAAAAAAAATTGCCCTGGACTTGGCCAAAAGTCCTGGCCCTAAAAGGCGCAGTGCAGGAAAAGTGTTTGGACCAGTGACCATGCGCACTTTTCACACTTAGGATCCCATCCCCATGTGCTACTAAGAGCACCCCTGAGGTGACCACTCTCGGGCACTACTCTGTGGACTTTCTGCCTCCCCGGCCCCTGGCCAGACAAGGTAGATCCGTTCAAATCAGGAGGAACTGGGCCCCTCCGGTTTTCCCGGGGGAATTACTCCCGGGCCCCAACAGCCTGTGGGCGCCTCGGTTCCTCTTCCAGCCGGTACTTAGCCTTCAGAGCCCCCATCATACCAGCAGGGTCACTATACAGCCAGCCATCCTCGCCTAAAAGCAAGAATGATGTCGGAGCGCCCCCTACTGGACACTGATAGGAACAGATACTACACTTGATCTTAGCCAAAAGGCATTTGGGTTAGTTACTCCAGTTTTCCTTTACATACAACATGTAGCCGGGGGAACCCCAACACGGGACACCCCAGGAGAGAGAAAAGAGAGCATGGGCTGCTTGCCTTCAGACTCTCTCTCTCTGATTGAATCTACAGGAATTGAATTTGCATCTGAACTTGTGAAGAGAGGGAAGGAGGTAAGAAGGTGGAGTCACTGCTCTGTAGGGGGAAGGAAGGGGAGGAGTCATCTCTGTAGAGGGCTTCAATGTTCACTCTAATGAATGGTTCCATCCCCCACAGTCCTAGTGCTCCAAGGTCCAGTCCTGCTTGACTTCCAGCATCAACCAACCCGCTTTCTATGGGCCCAGGCTGTCGTGGACACACTCCCTGTGGGTGCGTCAGACAGTTTGCAAAAACAAAGTTCTTGTGTGGCCCTCCAGATATGTTGGGGGCCACAGATGATGCCCCGTATATGTACTAAGTTGCCCACAACTGATTTTGAAGTGTTTTTATACCCAATAACAAAAGGCTTTGCTTCCTATATGTTCACCCCATGATCCTGCCAGTGGAACACTTCCTTCCTAGGATGACAACGCTCATTTACTGTACTGCATCTATGGAGGAGCTGTGCTGTCATTCCAGGACAGGTCTACAGAGCACCTACCCTCTCCATCTCTATAATATAAAGGGGAGGTGTTCCGCAGTCCCCCGAGAACTGGGCAGGGATGTTAGAACTGCTTGGAATTTCCATGCAGCATAGCCAGAGACCAGCTTACTGGCTTTTCGGCATAGTCATCAGGTAAATTTCCACTTACAAGACAAAATACAAGTTCACTTTTGTAACGGAACTGGACCCCGACTGCACTCGGGTATTTCCGTTAGACTCCCCTTCCCTGTCCGAACACAGATCCCTGGACACCACCGCTGATCATACCAGACGAGACACCACCAGGCTTCTTAAGACAGGATGTGGACTGCTTTATTTTAACACAAACACAAGATATATACACAGGGCGGGGCAATACAACCAGGAACAGGAAACACATCAGCAGGCCGTCCCATCAGGGGGAAGGGCTGCCGGAAACACCCCCCACCAAGCCAAGACACACAATAGAACAATGGGATACACCACATGGCAGTAGACAATACAGGAACACATGCATCCCATAATAGTTTGCTGGCAAGCAAGACACAATAGAACAATGGAACAACCACGTGGCACTAAACAATTAACAACCCCCCCCCCCACCTATACATGTCCACACAATACTAGGACAGATCATCCTGTACCCCTAACAGGCACAGGGTGACTCACACATAATGGGGATATGGGGAGCTGAGACAGGGGTCTCCCCACCTCTCCAAAGGGGGCTGTGCCCCATGGGCCCCCCACCCAAAGTCACTCCCGTCACAACTTTAATACAAGTTATCTACAGTCCCCCGGTCTGGACATGTTGGGTTCATGTAAGGTGGAACTATCCATCTCAATGCTCCAAGTTCTTACCCTGCACTGATGCCACCTTCAGGTTGGTCTTCTCTGAGTCCTTCTCAACGATCTTTGTCCACACTCCACTGGGATCTTGGATCCACTCCGATCCTCGGCAGAAGATCTCGCCCTGGTCTGACTGGTGGAGTGCCCCAATGGTCAGTCTGTAGGTGGCTTCGGTCAGTTTGTCCAGGCGTACGTCTCCAGCCATGAATCGATCAGAGAAGGTCCCGCCAGGATGGAGGACAAAGTCACGGGACAAGGTCAGGATCTCAGCTTCCTGGTCAGTGGAGAGAATCCAGGAGATGGACAGATGGGTATGCTGGGAGGAGGCCATGGACACTTGGCAGGTCAGTACCAGGGGGGCCCCTTCTGATGTCTCCACAACCTTGTGAGGCATGAAGACCTGCAGGGTGTTGGGTATAACTGGAGGCAAGAGAACATTAAAAACAATCACCTATAATATCAGAATCAACGAACAATGGGAACAATTTACAGAATGCACACAGCTGCAGATACAATATACATGCTTTTGTGAATTGCCGAATTCCACGTTTTTAGCGACTAGTTGATGAACAATGTGGTGGAGACAGATCAGAACCAGACAGGAGAGGAATGGAAAAGGACATTAGATTGGTCACCTTTACCTTCATGGCCATCAGACAGACAATTGCCAAATCTTGACCACAGCCTGCCTTACGTTTTGAGGAAGTCAAACAGCAAAAGTTCAATGAGAAGCTTTTGGCCATATTCAATGACACTCGTGTGAGGTATAGGAAAATCTGGTCTCCTTGGGTAGAGGAACTTCGCTTGGACAGGTTCGAACAATACTTCTCACCATGGCTACGACTCTCCCAGAGAGATCCCCCTATCTCAACCGTCCTTTTTCCACCCTCTCCTTCTTTCTCACCTGAATTTCTTCCATGTTTCGTCTTTTTTACACTTCATATCATCCAAGTGAATCTCATGGACCTTGGTTAAGGACATCTTGAGGAGACATGTGTAGCCAGGTTCTGGACTACAGGGATAGGAGACGGAAAAAAAACAAAACCTTTCTTTGAAGTGGGGAGAACCAGGTTACTCCAAGCCCAAGGACTTTAATTTAGAACACTTGGAACACTGGGAGATGTAGTTCGAGAAGGCAGCCATATTAAGGTGATGACCATCTTTATAAGCTACCCTATGACCTGTGCGTGGCAGGAGGAACCAAGAGGGCTTTATATCCTTTGCCCAGGAAAAGCCTGCTCTCTTGGCACCTTGGGGATTCAAGCAGATCAGAGCTGCTGGAACGAACCAGCCTTGGTATAGGCCCAATGGGTCTATGAGCGCTACTCATGCAATACACAGACCGAGGTGGCCGCTGTGAGATCGCTACATTCACAAAATCTACTGTCTCATCACTAACTGAGAGACCTTCACATTCTCCAGAAGAGCTGAGCTGTCTAGTGAGTCTCGTCCATCACTGGACAGATCAGGACTCCTCCAACTAATGAGAGTCTGCACTGCTTAGTAAGAGGAGAACCGTACTACATCCTTACTGCCTGCAGGATACAACTACCGTCATTGCTGCGCCAATGGACATCCAAAGGGCCCCAACACCAGCCGGCAGAAGATCCAAATTAGAGACTGCTCCTCCTACAAAGCTAGAAGCTTCCCCCTTTTCTCTCACATTTTTCTGGTCTTGATCCCTGGTTACGGTCACAGTCTAGGCCTAGCACCACCATCATTAGAACACACAGGCAGGTTACCTCCGTTGTTGTAAAATGGTCTTTCTGCCTGTTTGGCATTCTGGGTGGCGTTGTTACTGTTTATGCTGCCAAAGGAAAGGGAAAAGGAGCCACTGATGCCCCATCCTCTGCCTCTCTGTTACCCACTCAGCAAGTTACATTGTGTAGCCGTAATAATGGGTCACACGGGCTCACTATTCATTGTGCGTTTTTTTAATGTCAACCTACATGTTTGATGGCCCATAAGTAATGGCATTGGTGGTGTGAGGCTCTGCCACCATGGAAATGGGTTTGAGAAGGACACAGGACTCTCAAACAGTCAGTCTGAGAGGCTCCAGCAAATGTTTTGCGAGCCGGGAAAGCTATGTTTTAAGCTTTCCCTGGATTTGGTGAGTGTGGATCGGGGCTGTAAGCTTGAAGGCTCCAAAGAGTATTGGGTGGGACGGAGTCTTCAGGTTTTTCAGAAGTTCGGGATGGTGTGTGTGTGTCCAGGTGCCCACAATCGTTATAAGGCAGATCTGAGTATAACTCAAAGGTGGTGGAGGTGGAATAGGAGTTGCTATTGCTACAAGCCTGAAGACAGAGCATTCTCAGGAGAGCTGGAAGCTCCTGGTGGAGACTGCAACCCTTGTGAGGGGGATTCTGGGCCCAAGGACTGGGAAAGTCTGGCCAGCTATGAGAGTCTGGGAGACCAAGAGAGGGGCTGGGAGGCTGAGGAAGATGCAGAGGCCAGTGAGTCCAAGGGGTTGGAGGGAATCTGTGAGTCTCTGGAGGAAACAAGCTGAGGTACAGGGAAAGCTCTGTCAAGAGGCCATGTGGGGCCTGAACAGTAAGAAGCTGTCACCTAGACTAAAAGCCTGAATAGCCAGTGGTCTGGGAGACCAAGAGAGGGTCTGGGAGGCTGAGGAAGATGCAGAGGCCAGTGAGTTCAAGGGGCTGGAGGGAATCCATGAGTCTCTGAAGGAAGCAAGCTGAGGTACAGGGAAAGCTCTGTCAAGAGGCCATGTGGGGCCTGAACAGTAAGAAGCTGTCACCTAGGCTGAGAGCCTGAATAGCCAGTGGTCTGGGAGACCAAGCCAAGCAGAGGTACTGCTAACCAGAGAGCCAGGTGGCTCGGCATTTTCAATGTGTATTGTTTTGCGTGAGATTGAGACCCCCTGCGTGGGAAACCTTGTGTTGAAAGGACTTTTCAGTTACTGTTTGATCAAAGTGGGCTACCAGGCCCTTAAGTTTAGTATCAAAGGAGCTTGAGGAGAACTCAGAGGAGCCGGCAACTCGAAATGTTAAGATCCAATCTTCTTTATTGTCCATTTAGCGCCCCCTCTTGATGAGGTTGAGGTCAATTTATTTTTTTTGAACGTTCCTCTGTAGCCATTGGTGCATTATCTGATTATTTTTGTCTGTTGTGGGTCGCATGGGCTGCAGGCTCCACTACGTCTCCCTGCCTCTTAGTAGGTTCTAGAATGTAGTGGGCTGGAAGAGGCAGACCCTGAGCTTGAATATTTATGGAATGCTAGCCAATCCCTGGGGAGGTGTGCCCAGAAGGTGGAGGGGGAGCCCTTAAATAGTCTTGAGGACTGGAGCCAGTTCTGGGACAAGGTCATCCAGCACCCAGGGCAAAGATGCCAAACTGCAGTCCCCCCCTTCACGATGAGCTTAGGGGATCCCAGCAGTCAACACTACGGCTCCCTGCCTCCTAGTAGGTTCCAGAATGTAGTGGGCTGGAAGAGGCAGACCCTGAGCTTGACTATTTATGAAACTCTAGCCAATCCCTGGGGAGGTATGCCCAGAAGGTGGAGGGGGAGCCCTTAAATAGTCTGAAGCCTGAGCCGATTGTGGGGCAAGGTCACCCAGTGCCCAGGGTAAAGGTGCCAAACTGTAGCCCCCCCCCCCCCATTCATGATGAGCTTAGGGGATCCCAGCAGACACTTGTCAAAATCACTGTCACAACGCCATATAACAGAAGGAAGGTGCCCCCATCCCTATAGTAAACCATTGCGCCCAGGGTAGACTCCTCTCCCACAAACCCCTGGTCGTGGCCCAGGTCTTATCCTGGAAGAAGAGATCCGAGCATAGAAGGGCTCCTGTCCTTCTGAGCAAGTCAGCTGAAAGCCTGCAGAGAGTTCACCAAAGTCCCAGCCATGCCAGGGCTGGGGGCCTAAAATCCTGGAAGCCTTTCGGATCTAAGGGGGTGCACTGAGGATCTGGCCTGAAGGGTTCACGATACAGCGTCTAACCAACATTGGACAGGATCCCACCAAGTATCTGGTGGCACAGCGAGTAAAGACCTGGAAGTGGGATCCTAGTGACTGCTTGCTGTGTAACCCCTTGTGTGACTGCGCTAGTGCTGCGAAAGTGGGGTTCACCCAACTGGGAATCCCAGAAGTGTTGTGCTGGTAGTCTCTGCAGAGGGTGGGCAGAAGAGAGAGAGAACTCCGAGAACTTTGTGCACTACATTCTGGAGTATCCTAAGGCTTCCCGACACCCCATCCCCATCCTAAAGCTTCCCGACACCCCATCCCCATCCAACGAGCAATAAACCTGAAAAGAGGCACTCGCTGCCTGGTCGATGTGTTGAGGCTGCGGGATCTGCTGTGTGCCTGGCTGCCAAGCACTCACGTAGGAATAGAACCTGGGACCAATCTGCAAGGCTCGTTCGAGGTCTGTGCTACATTATGTACAATTGCCAATTGCTATGACTAAGGCCTGCGTGGGCTGAAACGCGTCAACTCTTCTGTTACTGGAAGTTTACCCCAATATCCTTTTTGGATTTTAACCTTTCGAGTTGCCGACTCCTTTGGCTGTAGTTGTCCATCTGGCCTCCTGAATCTACAGGAGCTTATGGAGAAGGTTGAAAGGTACAAGATACTCCTGAGCAGAGGGAATTTTTGCGGCTGTATCCTGAACCCCCCCTAACCCCCTCTAAACAACTGAGCCAATAACACAGTGTAGCACCCTCCTAGGTCGCTAGGGGGAGCTAGACTCCAATTGTCAGCTAGGGATGAGTAGCAGCCTGGGATTAATAGCTAGCAGGGGATCAAAATTGGGTCAGAGCTGAAAGGCTCTGCAGACCAGCTCCCTGGAATTTGTCCTGCTCTAGAACTTCGGAGAAAGGTCCAGAAGCAGTGGGTGGATTTGAGGCGTGGCTGATCTGCACTTTTGAGGGAGCCTGGCCAATCCCCAACAGGAGGCTTGTCAATGGGCCAGGACAACCCTTAAAAGTGATTGAGAAGGAGAGTACGAGTGGAAGAGAGAGAAGGATGTAAGGCTGGAGGCAGGAGCCTGTGAGGGGGGCCCAGATGGAGAGGGGCTCACCTGCAGGCAGAGGACCTTGGGAGGCTGAAAACTTGGAACTTCACTGACCCTCTGAGAGAGGACAATGTGTGTGGCAGGGAAGGAGCAGCCCAGCTAGTAGGTAGCAACCACCGATCCTCCGGCAGCACAGGAGAGGGACCAAGTGAGTAAACCTGCACCCCCAGGGCCAGATAGGGGAAGGAGCACTCTGGTGGGAATCTAGATTTGCTATCTTACCTGGGACCAGGGGCGGACTGACCATTTGGAAAGTCGGGCACTGCCCGAGGGCCCGGGGTCAGTAGGGGGCCCCATGAGATGCCCCTGGTACCTTTTTTGAGTTTGGGCAAGGACACAGGGGCCCCATGATTCCCTATTGCCCGGGGGCCCCATGAGTTGTCAGTCCGCCCCTGCCTGGGACTGTTTCACCCTGCAGTGGCAGGCACTGGATCCCCCGCCCAGGGATTCACCCATTACAGCTGGATGAGGAAAGGAGTCATCTGGGGTCTGAGGTGGTCCTACAGGAGATCCTGGCTAGCTCCACTTTGTCCTCAGTTGCCATTCCCTTGGGCATCCCATACACTCCTTGCCCCCTCCAAGTTCTAAATCCCCCTAATAAAACTTCAAAACAAGCTCAAGGACTGGCTGTCTCCTGATGGAAGTCTGAGGGAAGGAAATGTGTGTTGCCTGGCTGTGCTGGACTATAGGGGGGCCACAAATCTATTGCAAGTCCTAAGGGGGTAGTGCTACAATATTAAAATGAAGATGGATGGTGTGAAAGTCAGTCTGTCCGCCATTGGTGGGTCAGTGCCTGGGTGCAGCAACATGGAGGGCCACTCAGCAGCTTCTTCAGGAGCCACTTCTACACATGGTCACTGCTGTCACCACCTCCTGTCAGCGTTTGCCCCGAGGCGTACCGTGAAGGAACCTGACATGAGATTGGCCTGTCAGTGCTGCTGGTTGGTGTCCACCATAGTTTGGTTGGTTCGGATGAGGCGCCGGGGGTCAGTTTTCTCACCTGTTAGGTTGGTCATGGCGTTGTAGGTACCCAGGTAGGTGGAGGCTGTATTGGGTGTGTAACATTCGTACTCTCCTGTGTCCTGCTCCTGCAGTTGGACGATGTGTAGGACGGTGTGGTCCCTGGACACCCTTTCTACGTAGATGTCGCGGCTCTGGACACGGCCGGAGTATTTGGCGTAGGAGAAGCCGGGCTCGTTGGTGCTCACCACGTTGATCTCTTTCTCTGGAGCTGACGGCTGTCGGATGGAGAACTTGAATTCCTGGATGGAGACCCCCTGGTACCCCGACACCTTGCACCAGATGGTGATGTGGGAGCCCACGGTGCGGTAGAGGGGCCCCTGCTCAATGGTGACCTCATGCTGAGCCCAAGACAAACCTGCGGGGAGACACAACTGCTGAGATCATTCCTGTCCATGTAGGTGACCCTGTGTGGCAGTGTCATGTAGCCTTTGCCCAGTCAGAGACAGTCCGGTGTAACGTGTCCCCGGTCAGAGACAGCCCGGTGTAACGTGTCCCCCGGTCAGAGACAGTCCGGTGTAACGTGTCCCCGGTCAGAGACAGTCCGGTGTAACGTGTCCCCGGTCAGAGACAGTCCGGTGTGACGTGTCCCCGGTCAGAGACAGTCCGGTGTGACGTGTCCCCGCTCAGAGACAGTCCGGTGTGACGTGTCCCCGGTCAGAGACAGTCCGGTGTGACGTGTCCCCGGTCAGAGACAGTCCGGTGTGACGTGTCCCCGGTCAGAGACAGTCCGGTGTGACGTGTCCCCGGTCAGAGACAGTCCGGTGTGACGTGTCCCCGGTCAGAGACAGTCCAGTGTCCCCGGTCAGAGACAGTCCGGTGTAAGGTGTCCCCGGTCAGAGAAAGTCCGGTGTAAGGTGTCCCCGGTCAGAGACAGTCCGGTGTAAGGTGTCCCCCGGTCAGAGACAGTCCGGTGTAACGTGTCCCCCGGTCAGAGACAGTCCGGTGTAACGTGTCCCCCGGTCAGAGACAGTCCGGTGTAACGTGTCCCCCGGTCAGAGACAGTCCGGTGTACCGTGTCCCCCGGTCAGAGACAGTCCGGTGTACCGTGTCCCCCGGTCAGAGACAGTCCGGTGTAACGTGTCCCCCGGTCAGAGACAGTCCGGTGTAACGTGTCCCCGGTCAGAGACAGTCCGGTGTAACGTGTCCCCCGGTCAGAGACAGTCCGGTGTACCGTGTCCCCCGGTCAGAGACAGTCCGGTGTACCGTGTCCCCCGGTCAGAGACAGTCCGGTGTAACGTGTCCCCCGGTCAGAGACAGTCCGGTGTAACGTGTCCCCCGGTCAGAGACAGTCCGGTGTAACGTGTCTTCTGGTTTCTGACGGTCTCAAGTAACATGTTTTCAGTATCTGACAGTCTCATGTAACATGTCTTTAGTCTCTGACAGTCTCAAGTAACATGTCTTCTGTCTCTGACAGTCTCATGTAACTTTTCTTCAGTCTCTGGCAATCTCATGTAACATGTCTTCAGTCTCATGTAACATGTCTTCAGTCTCTGGCAATCTCATGTAACATGTCTTCAGTCTCATGTAACATGTCTTCAGTCTCTGATGGTCTCAAATAACATGTGTTCAGTCTCTGGCAATCTCATGTAACATGTGTTCAGTCTCTGACGGTCTCAAGTAACATGTGTTCAGTCTCTGACGGTCTCAGATAACATGTCTTCCATCTCTGACAGTCTCATGTAAAAGGCTCACAGTCCTTCCAGCCAACTCTTGCAGCAATACACATTGTCAATATTAGGTGTGGCCCTTTGGCCTTCAGGGGCCGCACCGGAGGCATCACCCGAGGACAGTGGGCACTTACCTATGATGGTGAGCCACAGCAACCCCCCAAGGAGAGCCGGCATGGTGTGCTGAGCGTTGTCTGGTACACGGCACAGAACCCGTCACATCGTATGTCTCCCCCGCAGTGTACAGGAAACCGCAGTCTGTCGCCTCACTCGCAGCACAGACGTGATAAAGCAGAACTAGAGCAACTCAGTGTCAGGCCAGTCACGTCAGGATATCCTAGTACATACGTGTCTGTATACCCGAGCAACTGGGGCCCCTACCCTGTGTGTCCTGCCAGGTACATTGAGTCTAATGAGCCGACTGTACTAAGACGTGTCCGACCGCTCTCAGGAGCTCCGTGACTCCAAGCGTGGTCCCGTGATAGGTGGCCACCTGGGCAATAAGTCCATCCGTGACATTTCCTGGCTACTAAATATTCCACGCTCAACTGTTAGTGGGATTATAACAAAGTGGAAGCCACTGGGAACAACAGCCACTCAGCCACCAAGTGGTAGGCCACGTCACATGACAGGGCGGGGTCAGCGCATGCTGAAGCGCACAGTGCGCAGAAGTCGCCAACTGTCTGCAGAGTCAATAGCTAAAGACCTCCAGACTTGGTGTGGCCTTCAGATGAGCCCAACAACAGTGCGTAGAGAGCTTCATGGAAAGAAATGGCCGCAGCGATAAAAGAAGAAAATACAGTTGTGTCCAAAATTATTCAACCCCCACTGAAATTGAGTGTTTTGGCCAGTTTGACATTGCTTTTGATCATTCAGTCATCTTGCTTACATTTACATTAAAGAGGCACTTGTAGGTCAGACAAATATAACATAACAGTTATAATGAAATAACCACAAATGTCTTTTCTGTGCTCACAGCATTATCAGTTTTATTCAACCCCCAAGTGACATTCAATCTTAGTACTTAGTACAGCATCCTTTTACAGTTATAACAGCTTTTAAACGTGAAGCATAGCTTGACACAAGTGTCTTGCAGCGATCTACGGGTATCTTCGCCCATTCTTCATGGGCAAAGGCCTCCAGTTCAGTCACATTCTTAGGCTTGCGCACTGCAACTGCTTTCTTTAAGTCCCACCAGAGGTTCTCAATCGGATTTAAGTCTGGTGACTGCGATGGCCACTCCAAAATGTTCCAGCCTTTCCTCTGCAACCATGCTCTAGTGGACTTGGAGGTATGCTTGGGATCATTGTCCTGTTGAAAGGTCCAACGTCTCCCAAGCCTCAGGTGTGTGACGGACTGCATCACGTTTCCATCCAATATCTCCTGGTACTGAAGAGAATTCATGGTACCTTGCACACGCTGAAGCTTCCCTGTACCTGCAGAAGCAAAACAGCCCCAAAGCATGATTGACCCTCCACCATGCTTCACAGTAGGCAAGGTGTTCTTTTCATCATAGGCCTTGTTCTTCCTCCTCCAAACATAGCGTTGATCCATGGGCCCAAACAGTTCTAATTTTGTTTCATCAGTCCACAGAACACTATCCCACAACTTTTGTGGTTTGTCCACATGGCTTTTGGCATACTGCAGTCGACTCTTCTTATTCTTTGGAGACAGCAAGGGGGTACGCCTGGGAGTTCTGGCACGGAGGCCTTCATTACGCAGTGTGCGTCTTATTGTCTGGGCTGAAACTTCTGTACCCACATCTGACAAATCTTTTCTCAGTTCCTCAGCAGTCACACGGGGACTTCTCTCCACTCTACGCTTCAGGTAGCGCACAGCAGTCGAAGTCAGCATCTTCTTTCTGCCACGACCAGGTAGCGTTTCAACAGTGCCCTTTGCCTTGAATTTGCGAATGATGCTTCCTAAGGTGTCTCTTGGTATGTTTAACATCTTTGCAATCTTCTTATAGCCATTGCCCTTCCTGTGAAGAGAAATCACCTCTTCTCTTGTCTTCCTGGACCATTCTCTTGCCTTCACCATGTTTGTAACCACACCAGTAAATGTCTAGAAGGAGCTGAGTATCACAGTCATTTTAAAGCTGCCTAATTGGTGCTTATTATGCTTGATTGCTGCTCGGTGACATCCACAGGTGTTTTCAATACCTGATGGAAAGCACCTGTATGAACCTCTGTTCTTCAGAGTGGTAGTCTTTAAGGGGTTGAATAATTGTGGCAATGAAGAAACCACATAAGAACCATTTACTACTGTATTACATAAACAATTGATGTCATTTTAGTTGCATTTGGGTAGTTACAACGTCCTTGTAGGATTTGATTCTGAATACAATTCCAAATGTACACTATAGTCCCTAAACCCCTTTACAGCATTGGGGGTTGAATAATTTTGGACACAACTGTAATTAGCGAAGGGCAGGCATGACGAGGCCCAGAGTGGGAAGGAAGACGTGTGAGGGGTTAATGATTGTTTAGGGTTGGTAATGGATAGCTGGGGGATCTGGCTGGTAGAGGAGAGTGTAGGTGGGGTCTCCTGCACTTTAGGGTGGGGTGTCCTGGGGAGGGGCTGGACGTGGGAGAGAGAGCTTAGGAGAGTCAGGCACTGCCCCAGGTCAGTAGGGGTCCCCATGGGATCCCCCGGGTACCCTTTTTTGTAGGCTTTTTGATTTTGGGCAAGGACACAGGGGACCCATGATCCCTTATTGCCCGGGGGCCCCATGGGTTGTCGGTCCGCCCCTGCCTCCTGCACACTGCTATGCATGGCAGGGACGGGTGGGCCTGCTGCCTCCAGGGGGAGGGCCTGGCTGCAGAGCCGGGTCTCTGCTTTTCTGCAGGACCCGGGCTCATCAGAGTTAGTTGGGTGGGAGCGCCCATGTGCTGGGAGGTCTGCGCCTCCGGAGAGCTTTCCCCCGGTCTCCCCACAAGCCCCAGGGCTCGGCTCCACGATGGGAGCCCCACTCGGGACCCTCCGGCCCCCGCTGGCAGGGAGCTCTCCTGACTCTGTTCCCGGGGAGGCCGGGAGGAATCCTTGTCTTCGGCGGAGTTCGGGGGCGGGGTCACTCGTGGACGAAGCCCCGCCCCCCGCCCGCACGGCAGTGAGGATGGGATGACAGCGGCTCCTCCGCTGACAAGGCACCTGTCAGGGAGGGTGCCCGGCGGGGGGAGATGTCCTGCTGCGGCTGCCGGGCTGTCTGGTGCTGCGGCCGGCGGGCCCCCTGTCAGCATGGAGCAGCAGCTCCATAAAAAAAAAAAAAAAAAATTTTTCGTCAGGTGCAGCGCTAGGTGGAGGGCTGGCAAGTGCCCAGGGTCGTCCGGGAGTGTGGCTGGTGCCGGGCGGCAGGAGCGGCACAGACCTGCGGGACCCGTGGCTCCTGGGACTGGGAGGCCATCCAGTCATCGAGCGGAGGAGGACCAATCGGAGGGCGAGCTGTCGGAACCCGATCCGGGGGCGACAGCTGGCCGCTCGGCGCTGCTGGATTTTGGACGCGCAGCTGCTGGGACTTCTCCTGGGCAGCCTGGTGAGTTACCGTTTTTTTTTTTTTTTTTTTGGGTCTGCTCTCTTCTTTTCAGTTGCTCTCCGGGACCTGTTGGGGGGCGGGCTTCTGCGGTGTCGGGGGGGCGGCGTCATCTCGTTGGGTATTGGTGCGGGGGTCTGCGATTTGCGGTCCGGCTGGGGACTTGTTGCAGCGCTTTGCACTGGGCGGTAGTGGGGGCGCTGGGCCTGCTTCTGTGTGATTCCTGCCTGCAGGTGGGGATTTTTGCGGGGGCCTAGGGCAGGATAATGGGGACGCACAGGGCCTGGTGTTTCTGCTTCTCCGGGTTAGGGTCAGGGGTGGTTACGGCGGTGTCCGGTGCTCTGGGCTTGGCGGCCCCATCCACGGTTTTGGGTGAGGGTGGAGGGGGTGCCAGGGCCGGGCGGTTTCGCAGTGTGCCTGTGGTTCGAGGGCCCGTTGGTGCGCATTGACATTCGGATGTACGAGAGTAGATTGGGTGAGATGTGTATGTCGAGCTCTTCACGCTCTTGATCTTGGAGCGGCTGCCTGGGTCGAGGGTTGCGAGGGCAGGCGGGAGGACGCGGAGAAGTGGCGTTCTTTTCGTTTTTATCCCGCGTGCTTTTGCTAATTGGTTGCAGGCTTTCGCGATTGTGGCCGGTGTCATTGGGGAAACGGCCCCTGAGCATTGCTCGGCGCTTTTCTGTTCCCTTGACGCTATTAGCAAGGCTCCTGGGTTTGGGGGGATCGCAGGGCTACGGTGCGATGAACAGTTTCGGCAGCGTAGGGCGGGTCACCCGTCGTGGCGCTGGGACCGTAAGGTCCGTGGCCTTTGCATGCGGCTTATGACTCTGCGAGGCCCTCTGGTCTGTTTTTGGGGTGGGCCGGTGGTTCGTTCTCCCCGGGACAATCGGCCTCAAAGCGTAGGGGTTCTGCTGGCGGTTCCATTGGGGTGCTTGTCGTTTCGGAGGGTCCAGCCGTTTTAAGTACGAATGTTCCGGGTGCGGTGACACCCATTCTTTGTGGCGCTGTTTCAAGCGGGGTAGAGGCCTTTCCGAAGAGCGTGCGGGTATAAGGGACGACGCCAGGGAGGGTGAAAAGGATGCGGCCGTTCCTAAATAGATACCCTGATCAGGCACCCGCCGTGCTGCTGGCGGCAAGGTTTGTTCGGAGGGTTTCCGCATCCCGTGTACTTTGACTTCGATTCCTCCTCTTAGCGCGGAACTCACGGTCGGCCTTGCAGTATGCAGAGGTGGTTTCGGCTAAGTTGCGTAAGGAAGTGGTGTTAGACCGCATGGGCGGCCCGTTTTCTTTTTCTCCCTTGGGGGGTTGTGCCCAAAAAGGAGCCTCATGCGTTTCGGTTCATTCCTCACCTGTCCTTCCTGACAGTGGGGTCGGTGACTGACGCCATCGATACAGAGTCGGGTGCGGTGTATTATACGTCGTTCGAGGTGGCAGTTTTCTGGGTACGTCGGTATGGGCGCGGTGCGCTCCTGGCGTAATGGGATGTTGAGTCAGCGTTTCGGCTGTGGTGGGTACATCCGGACGGTCTTCGTGTCTTGGGTTGTCGTTGGGAGGGCTCGTTTTCCGTTGTGAAGTGCCTTCCCATGGGGTGTTTTATATCCTGCGCTTTGTTCGAGCAGTTCAGTTCGTGCATGGAGTGGGTGGTGCGGGATGTCTCGGGGGTGAATGCGGTCATCCGTTATTTAGATGATTTTCTTTGTGTGGGTCCGCCAGCTTCCGGGGTATGTGCGGTTTTTGCTGGCCACTTTGCAACACATTGCACAACGTTTCGTTATTCCGCTGGCGTTGGACAAGACGGAGGGCCCGGCTGCGGTGATTACTTTACTGGGCATTGTTTGGATTCAGGAGCTGTGGAGTGCCGGCTGCCTGAGGACAAGCTGTTGGCCTTACAAGTTGAGATTCGTGGGGTGCTGGGCAAGCGTACGTTTCAGCTGCGTTGGGCAAAGCTTACCTTCGCTTACCGTATACTGCCGATGGGTTGGGTGTTCTGCCGCCGATTGGCGACGGTGGGGGTACCTCCCCTTTTACATTTTATTCGCTTGACTTTGGAGCATCGGTTGGACTTGCAGATTTGGCTCACCTTTTTGGATTCCTTCAACAGGCGAGCTCTGTGGATGTCTGGCCCTGGGAGCCATTTTGACCTGGATTTTTGGATTTGGATTTGATGCGGTGGCTTCCGTGGGATATGGGGCCTTTTGCCGGGGTTGGTGGAGTGCGGCTCCATGGCCTGCTTCCTGGCGGGAGGCAGGGTTTTTTTTTCTTCGTATCTTGGTGCTGTTGGTATTTTTTCCGGTGGTGCTGGCGGTTGCAGTGTGGGGGGAGGATTTTCGGAAGTAAGGGTTCATTTTCGGTGTAACATTTTGGGGGTGGTTCAGGTCGTCAGTCGGGTCTCAGCTTCTTCGCGGCCGGTGGTTGGCCTGCTTTGCCATTTCATGTGGCGTTGCCTGCAGCTGACCATTTTTCTTCATGCTGTGCGGCTCCCTGGGGTTGAGCACACTCTGGCTGTCGCTTTGTCTCATTTTCAGTGGGACACATTCCGAGGGTTGGCGCTGGGGGAGGAGCACCGCGGGGTTCCTTGTCCCGACTGGCTGTGGGATTTTGCCTTGGGGTCGTTGCAGGCTGGATCCGGTAGTCGGTGAGTGAGGCAACATGGTCTGCATACTCGACTTAAATGGTGTGGGACCCATCGGTGGTATGGGGGGCCCGGGAACATTCCAGTTAACCGAGGTTTAACTGGAAGGTGGTGGTGCTGCACTGCGGACGGTATGGTTGTCTCCGAGCTGGTTGGTTGCGGCTGGAGGCCTAGTGGAATATGGTTGTCCGCAGGTGCATTTTGACTGGTGGGAGTGGTGGACCTGCTGCAGAGGGTCAATATTGATCCGTGGGGGCCTGAGTTGGGTTTCGCTGTGTTGTAATTTTGGCATGGAAATTAGAGCGGGGGGTGTCGGCTGCTGCGTTGGATTGCCGGTTGGCTGGTTTGGCCTTCTTCTTAAGTTGCGGGGGTGTCGGGGTTTTCCCGAAAGTTTTTTTGGGTTCGACAGGCCCTTCGGGGTTCCCGTAGGGCTCATCGCTGAAGGGATTCACGGCGCCCGGTGTCCGTTGAGTTGTTAGGGTCTTGGTTTGTGCACCTGCGGTCTTTGTGTCTTTTGGGCTTCGAGGTGTTTGTTTCGGGTGGCCTTTTTGGGGCATTGCGTTTTGGTGAGATTGGTAGTCCGTCTCAATCAGTTATTGGGGGGGTTATTGGGGGATGAGGTCGTGTGCTGGGTTTACTGGGGTGGAGGTGCTCGTCCATCGGTCTGGGACGGACCGATTGGGGCGTGGTGCATGGGGTGCAGTTTTTTGCTCTTCCAGCATCTCATGTGTGCCCGGTGGGTGCGGTGCCGGATTTTCTATCCTATCGTCCGGTGGGGCAGGGGTCCTTTTTTCCAGCGCGCTGAGGGGGTCCTCTTATTTCACTTTCACTTTGTGTCAGTTTTCGGACGGTGTTTAAAGGCGGCTGGTTGGATGCGCCCTTGTGTGCTTCGCATTCGCTTTGGATGGGGGCTGCTACGGAAGCTGCTGGGTGGGGTTTGTTGGATATGGGTCACACGTATTGGTAGGTGGGATTCACGGAGATTTCGACTGTGCGTTCGTCCGCATCTGTTGGGGGACTGGTGGGGTCTTGTGTTCTGTTGTCATGGCCTGGGGGGAGTGTCGGTCCTGTCTGGGTGATGTATTGTCCTGGGGGCTGGATGGGTGTGCCGGGTATGTTGTGGGGTCGTGTGCTGCAGGAGGGGCAGCGTTTGAATCGACGGGATGGCCCACTGGATGTCCTGGTGCTTCCTGCGGGTGGCAACGATCTGAAGGTCGACAAGGAGGTGGGGGCGCTTCTTTATCCGTAATGGGGGGCTGGTGGTCCGGCATCTGGAGCTGGATACTTGGAGGTATCTTTGGAGTGCTGGGGTACATCTGAATGCGGATGGATTGGATTTATGGTCTCTGGGTCTACAGGATGGAGTTCGGAGGGGTTTGTTTGTGGTGTGGCACGCATGGGTAAGGGCTCACCCAGCGTGCTGTGGCGGTGGTTGGTCTTTGGAGGCGGTTCTTATCTTGGAGGTACAAAATGGTGTGGGACCCATCGGTGGTATGGGGGGCCCGGGAACATTCCAGATAACCAAGGTTTAACTGGAAGGTGGTGGTTCTGCACTGTGGACGGTATGGTTGTCTCCGAGCTGGTTGGTTGCGGCTGGAGGCCTAGTGGAATATGGTTGTCCGCAGGTGCATTTCGGATCGTTTTGGGGGGGGCCTTCAAAGGCCAACGACAACTGTTTATGTTTTCTGTTATAAGGAATGGTTGATGTGTTTAAATTTGATTTGTTAATAAAAGGCCGTGTTGGCCATTGTACTCCAAAATTGGTGTTGTGTTTTCTGTAAGTATAGTAAGTAAAGGGGATTGGTATGGAAGGGTAACGGTGGTGTAGTGGGGTCTGGATGAACCTATCTCGGGTGCACTAGTCATGCATTGTGCCAAGTGTAAAGTTTGGTGGAGGGGGGATTATGGTGTGGGATTGTTTTTCAGGGGTTGGACTTGGCCCCCTAGTTCCAGTGAAGAGAACTCTTAAGGTGACATTTTGGACAATTTCATGCTCCCAACTTTGTGGGAGGAGTTTGGGGATGGCCCCTTCCTGTTCCAACATGACTGCGCACCAGTGCACAAAGCAAGGTCCATAAAGACATGGAGGAGCCAGTTTGGGGTGGAGGAACTTGACTGTCCTGCACAGAGTCCTGACCTCAACCCCATAGAACACCTTTGGGATGAATTAGAGCGGAGACTGCGAGCCAGGCCCCCTCCCCCGACATCAGTGCCCCTCCCCCGACATCAGTGCCTGACCTGACAAATGTGCTTCTGGAAGAATGGTCCAACCTTCCCATAGACACCCTCCTAAACCTTGTGGACGGCCTTCCCAGAAGAGTTGAAGCTGTTATAGCTGCAAAGGGCGGGGCCAACTCAATATTGAACCCTATGGACTGAGACTGGGGGGCCATTGAAGGTCATGTGTGTGGAAAGGGCGGGGCCAACTCAATATTGAACCCTACGGACTAATACTGGGGGGCCATTAAAGGTCATGTGTGTGGAAAGGGCGGGGCCAACCCAATATTGAACCCTACGGACTGAGACTGGGGGGCCATTAAAGGTCATGTGTGTGGAAAGGGCTGGGCCAACCCAATATTGAACCCTACGGACTGAGACTGGGGGGCCATTACAGGTCATGTGCGTGGAAGGGGCGGGGCCAACTCAATATTGAACCCTACGGACTGAGACTGGGAGGCCATTACAGGTCATGTGCGTGGAAAGGGCGGGGCCAACTCAATATTGAACCCTACGGACTGAGACTGGGAGGACATTAAAGGTCATGTGCGTGGAAAGGGCGGAGCCAACTCAATATTGAACCCTACGGACTGAGACTGGGAGGACATTAAAGGTCATGTGTGTGGAAAGGGCGGGGCCAACTCAATATTGAACCCTACGGACTAAGACTGGGGGGCCATTACAGGTCATGTGCGTGGAAAGGGCGGGGCCAACTCAATATTGAACCCTACGGACTAAGACTGGGGGGCCATTTAAGGTCATGTGCGTGGAAAGGGCGGGGCCAACTCAGTATTGAACCCTACGGACTAAGACTGGGGGGCCATTAAAGGTCATGTGTGGGGGAAAGGGCGGGGCCAACTCAATATTGAGCCCTACGGACTAAGGCTGGGAGGCCATTACAGGTCATGTGCGTGGAAAGGGCGGGGCCAACTCATTATTGAACCCTACAGACTAAGACTGGGGGGCCATTAAAGGCCATGTGTGTGGAAAGGGTGGGGCCAACTCAATATTGGACCCTACGGACTAAGACTGGGAGGGGCCATTACAGGTCATGTGCGTGGAAAGGGCGGGGCCAACTCATTATTGAACCCTACGGACTAAGACTGGGAGGGGCCATTACAGGTCATGTGCGTGGAAAGGGCGGGGGCCAACTCAGTATTGAACCCTACGGACTAAGACTGGGGGGCCATTAAAGGTCATGTGTGTGGAAAGCCGGTGCCCAATACTTTGGGGAATATAGTGTGTGTATGTATGTATGTATGTATGTATGTATGTAGGTATGTATGTATGTATGTAGGTATGTATGTATGTATGTATGTAGGTATGTATGTATGTATGTAGGTACGTATGTATGTATGTAGGTACGTATGTATGTATGTAGGTACGTATGTATGTATGTAGGTACGTATGTATGTATGTATGTATGTATGTATGTATGTATGTAGGTATGTATGTAGGTATGTAGGTGTATGTATGTATGTATGTAGGTATGTATGTATGTATGTAGGTACGTATGTATGTATGTAGGTACGTATGTATGTATGTAGGTAGGTATGTATGTAGGTAGGTATGTATGTAGGTAGGTATATATACACACACACACACACAGTGCTCAGCATAAATGAGTCCACCCCTTTTGAAAAACAAGATGTGTATCGATCTCTCAGAGAACACAAGAACGATCTCCGCCATGGGGAAAGATCATTTTCATCGAACATTTGTTCGGCTCATTACAGGAAAGTCGGGTTCATAACCAGAACTTAGATTACAAAATCTTAATTTTTACTCCAATTAGTTGATGCAACAAATGAATCCCCCCCCTCCCCCAACAACAACAAGAACCCCTCCATGGAGTATTCTGATTGACCTCCATGATTGGTGAGGACGAGTCTTCTAGGCATGGAATGGACAAGGTGGCGCCATACTGCAACATCGATCTTATTCCATTCTTCAAGAACGACCTCTTCTAGATCCTGGATGCTGGATGGAGGGCGATGCTCAGCTTGTCTCAGAACCCCCCATAGGTGTTGGATTGGGTTCAGATCAGGAGACATACTTGGCCACGGAATCCCTTCCCCCGGTTCTTCTTCAGAAATCCAGCATTGGCCTTAGATGTGTGTTCTGGATCGTTGTCATGTTGGAGAAGTGCACGACGATCGAGGGCACGGAGTGATGGGATATCTTCTCCTCCAATATAGAGAAGTACATCTGTGAATTCATGACACCATCCATAAAATGGAGCTCCCCGACACCAGCAGCACTCATGCATCCCTACAAAAGGACACTGCCACCACCATGTTTCACAGTAGGCACCGTGCATTTGTCTTTGTACTCCTCACCTTTGTGACGCCATCAGTTCCATAAACCTTTATCTTGGTGTCATCCCTCCAGAGTACAGAGTCCCAATAGTCTTCTTCTTTTTCAGCATGGGCCCTGGAAGATTCTAGGCGGGCTTTTTTGTGCATAGACTTTAGGAGAGGCTTCCTTCTTGGACGACACCCATGCATGCCATTCCTCTGCAGGTGTCAAGGGAAACCATCGCCCCAGTTTGGCTTTCCACTTCTCTAGCGAACTGCGGTGCACTTGCATGGCGATTTTCTTCAACCCTCCCCATCAGAAGATGCTCCTGTTGAGGTGTTCACTTCCATGGACGGCCTGGACGTCTCTGTGAGATGGTTTGCAGTTCCATCTTTGTATCATTTTTGCTCCAGTATTCCAACCGATAAGTAAAGCTTTGCTGACCTTCTTGTAGCCTTCACCTTTCTGGTGTCAAGAAATGATTTTCTTTCTCCGGTCTGGTGACATTTCTCTTCCATGCGGTGCCATTGCTGACAGCATGAAATGGGCGGGGTTTTCTTTGTTAAGTACCACCCTTTTATAATCACCTGTCTGCTGGACACCTGTGTAATGGATAATTAGACTCACCTGGAGCTGAATTCTTCTTCATTAGGATTTTGTAGCTTTGCTCCTAAGACTTTCATTGGGGTGTGTTCATTTTTGCAACATGGTCTGGGATGAATTTGTTAGGAAAA
>NW_028321688.1:15000-25229 GCF_062004578.1 Staurois parvus | reverse complement strand
GTACAGGGCTATTCACAACAGCCTTGTACCATGTGAGAAGGTGTGACCAATCACAGCTCACACACAGCATTTATGGGTGTAAAAGCAATCGGTGTAAAAAAAAAAAAAATCTCTTCATCACCCCCCACAAGTAGTACAGTGTCACTATATATATATATAAAAATGTAAAAAAAATGTTTAAAAATTATAATTTTTGGTTATAGACTAATTTTGGTTTTTTTTTGTTTTTTTTTTTAACTAAAAAGATAAAACGGCATAAATTTTGGCCAAGATGTATGATGAAATATTTATTTGCTAAATTTTATAAGAAAAATACTTTTTTTTTCAAACTTTTTGGACTTTTTCATTTATATAGCAAAAAAAATACAAATCCCAGCGGTGAATAAATACCACCAAAATAAAGCTTTATCTGTCTCAAAAAAATGCTACAAAATTCATATGGGTACAGTGTTGCATGACCGCGCAATTGTCATTCACAGTGTGATAGCGCTGAAAGCTGGCCTGGACTATAAGGGGGGGGGGGGGGGAATGTGTCCAGACTGGAAGGGAGGGGGGGGAAAGCGTCCGGACTGGAAGGGAGGGGGGGGAAAGCGTCCGGACTGGAAGGGAGGGGGGGGAAAGCGTTCGGACTGGAAGGGGGGGGGAAGTGTCCGGACTGGAAGGGGGGGGGGGAAGCGTCCGGACTGGAAGGGGGGGGGGGGGGAAGCGTCCGGACTGGAAGGGGGGGGGGGGGAAGCGTCCGGACTGGAAGGGGGAGGGGGGGAAGCGTCCGGACTGGAAGGGGGAGGGGGGGAAGCGTCCGGACTGGAAGGGGGAGGGGGGGAAGCGTCCGGACTGGAAGGGGGAGGGGGGGAAGCGTCCGGACTGGAAGGGGGAGGGGGGGAAGCGTCCGGACTGGAAGGGGGAGGGGGGGAAGCGTCCGGACTGGAAGGGGGAGGGGGGGGAAGCGTCCGGACTGGAAGGGGGGGAAAAGCGTCCGGACTGGAAGGGAGGGGGGGAAAGCGTCCGGACTGGAAGGGGGGGGGGAAGCGTCCGGACTGGAAGGGGGGGAAAAGCGTCCGGACTGCAAGGGGGGGGGGGAAGCGTCCGGACTGGAAGGGGGGGGGGAAGCGTCCGGACTGGAAGGGGGGGGGGGAAGCGTCCGGACTGGAAGGGGGGGGGGGAAGCGTCCGGACTGGAAGGGGGGGGGGGGAGCGTCCGGACTGGAAGGGGGGGGGGGGAGCGTCCGGACTGGAAGGGGGGGGGGAGCGTCCGGACTGGAAGGGGGAGGGGGGGAAGCGTCCGGACTGGAAGGGGGGGAAAAGCGTCCGGACTGCAAGGGGGGAGAAAGCGTCCAGACTGGAAGGGGGGGGGGGGGGGGGAAAGCGTCCGAACTGGAAGGGGGGGGGGGAGAAGCGTCCGGACTGGAAGGGGGGGGGGGAAGAGTCCGGACTGGAAGGGGGGGGGGAAGAGTCCGGACTGGAAGGGGGGGGGGAAGAGTCCGGACTGGAAGGGGGGGGGGGGAAGAGTCCGGACTGGAAGGGGGGGGGGGGAAGAGTCCGGACTGGAAGGGGGGGGGGGGAAGAGTCCGGACTGGAAGGGGGGGGGGGGAAGAGTCCGGACTGGAAGGGGGGGGGGGGAAGAGTCCGGACTGGAAGGGGGGGGGGGGGAAGAGTCCGGACTGGAAGGGAGGGGGGGGGGGAGAGTCCGGACTGGAAGGGAGGGGGGGGGGGAGAGTCCGGACTGGAAGGGGGGGGGGGGGGGAAGGGTCCGGACTGGAAGGGGGGGGGGGGGGAAGGGTCCGGACTGGAAGGGGGGGGGGAGCATCCGGACTGGAAGGGGTTAAGCAGAAAGAGCGGCAGCAAAGCATGTCCTGTGACCCGGCACCAGTCTGGGGGTTACATTTTCCTTAATGCTGGTCTGCAGTATAAACGGGTCGAATTCTAAACAAATTTCCTTTCATATTGGGAACATTCGTGTGTTGTAACCTGACGGCGGCCACCATTGATTTTGCGATTTGACCCACCGAGCCGATCATTCCCCCTCGTGTTGCTACAGAAAAGAATTTTCTCGGCTGAGAATTTTCTTTTCTTTCCAGGTTGCGGCTCATTTATTTTTTCGATGACGTTTCTCGCACGGTTCTCCCATCATGGATTTGTTTTTCAAAAAAACTCCAACCACTCAAATTTGACGGTCGCTCAAAAATCGCCCGCTAATGGTGCGAAATTTGAACGAACGTTCTTGGAAAAGATTTTCGGAAGAAAATTCTTTCAGAATTCGACCCGCGTATGGCCGGCTCTAGCAGGGACAGCGAGTGCTGGAAACATAGATAAAGGGCGGAGTCCATATTAGCAGCCAATCAGATCGCAGTATTCTGTTTTAGAAATCTCCCGACGGGTGTGTCCGCCTTGCAGGAGTGCGATGTCTGCCCGGTCATAGCGGTGTGATCTGCAAATTGAAATCGCATCGAATGAATGTCAGCGTTTTAACGTACGATTTGAGTGCAATTTGCGATTTCTGAAGACTTTATTGCACCTCGTGAAGATTTTATACGAATTGTTGCGATTTGCGGCACGATTTCTAAAGTAGTTCTTGCGTGACTTTTTTTTTTTTGCAGTTTTTGTTGCGATTTCACATATGTAGATTAGACTGGAAATCGCAACAAATTGTATAAAATCTTCAAGGTGCAATAAAGTGTTCAGAAATCGCATGAGGGGTTCCCACCATCCCTGCGCTGAGTTCCCGGGTCTGTACGCCCGCTGTGCCCATTATGAGGGGTTCCCACCATCCCTGTGCTGAGTTTGCGGGTCTGTACACCTACTCTTCCCATTATGAGGGGTTCACACCATCTCTGTGCTGAGTTCCCAGGTCTGTACACCCGCTGTGCCCATTATGAGGGGTTCCCACCATCCCTGTGCTGAGTTCCCAGGTCTGTACACCCGCTGTGCCCATTATGAGGGGTTCACACCATCCCTGTGCTGATTTCCCGGGTCTGTACACCCGCTGTGCCCATTATGAGGGGCTCCCACCATCCCTGTGCTGAGTTTGGATCCTCGCCCAATCATTCCCTCTGGAGCTGGGTCTGGGTACCCCGGATGGTGAGTCTTGTTTTTACCCGAGAAGCCTCACCGGAGCCAGGGAGCCCCTTGAATATTTATGTTTTTATTTCCGTGTGATTGAAGGAACATCCCTTGAAGTCTCGGAGTCTCTTGAATATTTTCAGTGCGAAGAATAAAAACTGACCCGGGGTGTTCACCTTCCCCCTACTGGGTCCAAAAATAGAAAAAAAAAAAAAAAAGTTCACACTTTGCACACTTTAAAGAGGAAGCGCTCCTCACAGTGGATGTGGCTGGAAGTCAGTGGGGCGATTTAGGGCGTGTTCACACAGAGCACATACGTGTTACGTCACGTGTTAATGTGCGTTGTAGTCAGGAAACTATTCATCGGAAGGATCTCCACGGAGCGCTGACCCCACACGGGACTTCATTACCGTGCCGTTAGGAACTAGTTCCCGGTCATAACCGTGCGATTTCAGCCGCAATTTCAATCGCATCTAATGAATGTGAATGTCGGCGTCTTAACGTGCGATTTGCTGAAGCGCGATTCCTAAGTCCCCGGTCACACTGGCTGCGACTTGGCATGCGATTTGCATTCCATACAACTTGCAAATCGCATTACAAGTCACAGCAATCGTCCTCAATTACAGCGGTCACCGATTTCTATGGCTAGAGTCACACCTATGCAGGTTGCGCCATTTCTTCATTGCGTTTTGCGGTTTTTATTTTTCTTGTTGCTAGGCAGATTTAAAATGCAAAATGCAGCAAAAATGCAATACCTGCTCTTCTGCAGCGTTTCCATCGGAGTCTATAGAACCAAAAACGCAACGGGGTGAAAACAGCTCCTCTTCTTCCTCCTCCTCCTCTTCCTCTTCTTCCTCCTCTTCTTTCTCCACCTCTTCCTCTTCCTCTTCTTCCTCCTCTTCCTTATCTTCTTCTTCCTCCTTCCTCTTGTACTTCCTCCTCCTCCTCTTCTTCCTCCTCCTCTTCTTCTTCCTCCTTCCTCTTCTTCTTCCTCCTTCCTCTTCTTCTTCTTCCTCCTTCTTCTTCCTCCTTCTTCTTCCTCCTTCCTCTTCTTCTTCCTCCTCCTCTTCCTCTTCTTCTGCTTCCTCCACCTTCCTCCTCCTCTTTCTTCTCTTCTTCCTCCTCTTTCTTCTCCTCTTTCTTCTCCTCTTTCTTCTCCTCTTTCTTCTCCTCTTTCTTCTCCTCTTTCTTCTCCTCTTTCTTCTCCTCTTTCTTCTCCTCTTTCTTCTCCTCTTTCTTCTCCTCTTTCTTCTCCTCTTTCTTCTCCTCTTTCTTCTCCTCTTTCTTCTCCTCTTTCTTCTCCTCTTTCTTCTCCTCTTTCTTCTCCTCTTTCTTCTCCTCTTCTTCCTCCTTCCTCCTCTTTCTTCTCCTCTTCTTCCTCCTTCCTCCTCTTTCTTCTCCTCTTCTTCCTTCTTCCTCCTTCCTCCCCTTTCTTCCTCCCCTTTCTTCCTCCTCCCAGTGCGATTTGGGAATTGAAATCGCATCTAGTGAATGTCGGCGTCTTAACTCGTGCGATTTTCTGCGGTGCGATTTCTAAAGTAGTTCTGCGTGACTTTTTCTGCAGATTTGTTGCGGTTTCGCAGACATAGAATAGAATGCAAATTGCAGGAAATTGTTGAAAATCTTCACAAGTAGCAATAAAGTCTTCAGAAATCAGACACAAATTGCACCATTTTAAATCGCAGCGGTGCGACCGGTGACTCCGTTCCCAGTCCTAACGGTGCGATTTGGGAATTGAAATCGCATCTAATGAATGTGAATGTCAGCGTCTTAACACATGTGATTTGCTGCGGCGCGGTTTCTAAAGTAGTTCCTGCATTATTTTTTCTGCAGTTTTGTTGCGATTTCACATACATAGAATATAATGAAGATCTCACTGCAAATGGCAAGAAATTGTTGAAGATGAAGTCTTAGATCGCACCTGAAATCGCACACAAATTGCGCGATTTTAAATCGCAGCGGTGTGACTTGATCAAATTGTCCAGGATCCAGCCATGTCCTCACCCGAGCTCATTCTTTAGTCGACTTCAGGTGCAGGCGCCGCCATCTTAAGTAAGGGAAACCGGCAGTGAAGCCATGCGGCTTCATAAATGGTCTCCTACTGCTCTTTGCGAATGGGCCCGCAGTCTTTTGGGACCTGTAATGTGTGAAGGGGGGGAGGGGGGGTGACTTCTGGCTCAGGTCGCCAAAACGCAAGTGGGAGCCGGGCACCTGTCAAAACCAGTTACCCCCCCCAAAAAAAAAAAAAGTGCCAAATGTGACAGCTAGGGGCAGACTGAAAACTCATGGGGCCCCCGGGCAATAGGGGATCATGGGGCCCCTGTGTCCTTGCCCAAACTCAAAAAAGCCTATGAAAAAGGTACCAGGGGCATCTCATGGGGCCCCCTACTGACCCCGGGCCCTCGGGCAGTGCCCGAGTTTCCAAATGGTCAGTCCGCCCCTGGTGACAGCACAGCAGAGGAGGGGAGAATGCAAATAAGTGAAGCTTCCGCTTTTGGGTGAAGTTCCGATGATTGTACCTCCTTCACGACCAGGCCGTTTTCTGCTATTCAGCACTTCGCTACATTTCCTTGCAATTGTGCGGTCATGCAACGCTGTATACAGATGACCTTTTTTCACACAAATAGAGCTTTGATTTGGTGGTATTCGATCACCACTGGGGTTTTTTTTGGGTTCTTTTGCAATATAAACCAAAAAAAGACAGAAAATTTTGAAATAAAAACCCAAAACAATATTTCTGCTATAAAACATCCAATAAAAACAAATTAAAAAAAAAATCAAATTTCTTCCTAAATGTTGGCCAAAATGTGTTCTGCTCCATGTTTTTAGTAAAAAAAAAAAAAAATGTAATAAATGTATATCGATCGGTTTGTGTGAAAGTTATCGTGTCTTCAAACTGTGGGATAGATTGGAATTTTTATTATTGCTCTTTGCGTACCAACAATGGCGGCGATCAGCGACTTATAGTGGGACTGCGATAGTGCGGCGGACAATCTGACGCACAGCCCGGGTTTACATGCATGTATTCATTTTTGTGTTTTTTTTATTTATTTTAAAAATAATAATCATGGCAATAATATATAATTGATATAATTATAAAAATATAAAGTAATATACATATATACACTATATTGCCAAAAGTATTGGTCCCGCCCTCCCAATCATGTGATTCAGGTGTTCCAATCCCCTCCATGGACACAGGTGTATACAATCAGCCCCTAGGCATGCAGACTGCTTCTACAAACATTGGTGAATGAATGGGTTGCTCTCAGGAGCTCAGTGACTCCAAGCGTGGTCCCGTGATAGGTGGCCACCTGTGCAATAAGTCCATCCGTGACATTTCCTGGCTACTAAATATTCCACGGACAACTGTTAGTGGGATTATAACAAAGTGGAAGCCACTGGGAACAACAGCCACTCAGCCACCAAGTGGTAGGCCACGTCACATGACAGGGCAGGGACAGCGCATGCTGAAGCGCACAGTGCGCAGAAGTCACCAACTGTCTGCAGAGTCAATAGCTAAAGACCTCCAAACTTGGTGTGGCCTTCAGATGAGCCCAACAACAGTGCGTAGAGAGCTTCATGGAATGGGTTTCCATGGCCGAGCAGCTGCATCCAAGCCTTCCATCACCAAGTGCAATGCAAAGCGTCGGATGTCATGGTGTAAAGCACGCTGCCACTGGACTCTAGAGCAGGGGAGACGTGTTCTCTGGAGTGACCAATCTCCCTTCTCTGTCTGGCAATCCGATGGACGTGTCTGGGTTTGGTGGTTGCCAGGAGAACGGAACTTGCGTGACTGCATTGTGCCAAGTGTAAAGTTTGGTGGAGGGGGGATTATGGTGTGGGGTTGTTTTTCAGGGGTTGGGCTTGGCCCCCTAGTTCCAGTGAAGGGAATTCTTAAGGCGACATTTTGGACAACTTTGTGGGAAGAGTTTGGGGATGGCCCCTTCCTGTTCCAACATGACTGCCCCCCAGTGCACAAAGCAAGGTCCATAAAGACATGGAGGAGCCAGTTTGGGGTGGAGGAACTTGACTGTCCTGCACAGAGTCCTGACCTCAACCCCATAGAACACCTTTGGGATGAATTAGAGCGGAGACTGCGAGCCAGGCCTCCTCCCCCGACATCAGTGCCTGACCTGACAAATGTGCTTCTGGAAGAATGGTCCAACCTTCCCATAGACACCCTCCTAAACCTTGTGGACGGCCTTCCCAGAAGAGTTGAAGCTGTTATAGCTGCAAAGGGCGGGGCCAACTCAATATTGAACCCTACGGTCTAAGACTGGGGGGCCATTAAAGGTCATGTGTGTGGAAAGGGCGGGGCCAACTCAATATTGAACCCTACGGACTAAGACTGGGGGGCCATTAAAGGTCATGTGCGTGGAAAGGGCGGGGCCAACTCAATATTGAACCCTACAGACTAAGACTGGGGGGGGGGGGCCATTAAAGGTCATGTGTGTGGAAAGGGCGGGGCCCAATACTGGGGGCAATATGGTGTAGATGTGATCTAGCACAGCCGGGCTGCACTGTCGGTGGTCCAGAACTGGTTAAATATTCAGCGCCCCCTCCACCTGTCACCTTATAAGACATTATATCCAATAGATTGTAAGCTCTTAGGACCAGGCCCCCCCCAACCCTCTTGTATTGCACTGTACTGTCCAGGTGCGGACTGACAACTCATGGGGCCCCCGGGCAATAGGAGATCATGGGGCCCCTGTGTCCTTGCCCAAACTCAAAAAAGCCTATGAAAAAGGTACCAGGGGCATTTCATGGGGCCCCCTACTGACCCCGGGCCCTCAGGCAGTGCCCGAGTTTCCAAATGGTCAGTCCTCCCCTGGTACTGTCTCCCTTTCATGTGTACAGCACAGCGCAAACTGTTGGCGCTCTATAAATCCCGTGTAACAATGCGGAGCCACGTCCACCCCGCGTGATCGTCCTATCAGCTTCTCCCATCTGACAATGGAGCGCGGAGGGTTCTGGGGGGGCCCATTGTCCCATATCCTGGTAAACAGGAAGGCAGCTGTGTATGTGAGAGCGCAGGAAGAGGGGGTGTCAGCGGGGCACAGGATGCGGGGGTCCCAGACGTCACCCCCTCCTTACACCTTCACAAGCCACTGACCCTTCTGTCTCTTGCTAATTGCTGGGCCTCCATCATGGACGGGAGGGGGGGGGGTGTTGGACGCACCCGGCGACATGTCCCAGGATGGTCGATGAACGACATGAAGTATTGTGGATACATTGTAGCCATTGGATTGCAGAGGATTACATCTGTCCGATCTGCAGGGAATTCTTCACATTCGGAATCAGCCGCTCATCACTAAGGGCCGCTTCACCCTATGGAAACGCAGCCTGATGCGTTCCGGATGCATTTCTGCATGCACGTTTTTATGTGCTTTTGACGCGTTCCAGTGCGTTTTTTATGCATTCCGGTTCCTTTTTTTTAACTGGAGAGGATACAAAATGCACCAAAACGTGTCAAAAGCACATCAAAAACACACCAGAACACACACTTCCTTTTTTCTCCCTTTTTTTCAGTATATAACTAGGGAGGTGTGCGTTCCGGTGCGTTTTTGATGTGCTTGTGACGCATTCCGGTGCGTTTTTTATACATTCCAGTTCCCTATTTAAATTGAAAAAGAAGAGGGGAAAAAAAGGAACTGGAACGCATAAAAAACACACCGGAACGCGTCACAAGCACATCAAAAATGCACCGGAACGCACATGTCCCTATTTAAATTTTAAAAAAGTGAGGAAAAAGGAAGTGTGTGTGGTCTGGTGCGTTTTTGATGTGCTTTTGACGCGTTCCGGTGCATTTTGTATCCTCTCCAGTTCTTCTTTCCCCTCTCTTTTCAATTTAAATAGGGATGCGTATGTTCCGGTGTGTTTTTGATGTGCTTTTGACGCGTTCCGGTGCATTTTTTTATGCATTCCAGTTCCTTTTTTCCCTCTTTTTCAATTTAAATAGGGAAGTGTGCGTTCCGGTGTGTTTCTGATGGGCTTTTGATGCGTTCCGCACACATCCCTATTTAAATTGAAAAAAGAGGGAAAAAAGGAACTGGAATGCATAAAAAATGCACCGGAACGCGTCAAAAGCACATAAAAAACGCACCGGAAATGTACACTTCCCTGTTTAAATTGCAAAAAAAGAGGGGGGGCCGGAATGCATAAAAAACGCACCGGAACGCGTTAAAAGCACATCAACAATGCAGCAGTACACACTTCCTTTTTTTCAATTTAAATAGGGAAGTGTGCGTTCCGGTGCATTTTTGATGTGCTTGTGACACGTTCCGGTGCGTTTTTTATATGTTCCAGTTCCTTTTTTTCCCCTCTTTTTTTTCAATTTAAATAGGGAACTGGAATGCATAAAAAATGCACCGGAACACGTCAAAAGCACATCAAAAACGCACCGGAACGCACACTTACCTATTTAAATTGAAAAGAGAGGGGAAAGAAGTAACTGGAGTGCATAGAAACGCAGCAAAACGTGTCAAAAGAACATCAATAACGCACCGGAACGCACACGTCCCTATTTAAATTGAAAAAAAGAGGAGGGAAAAACTGGAATGCATAAAAAACGCACCAGAACGCGTCAAAAGCACATCAAAAATGCACCGGAAATGTACACTTCCCTGTTTAAATTGCAAAAAAGGAGGGGGGGGCCGAAATGCATAAAAAACGCATCGGAACACGTCAAAAGCACATCAAAAACGCACCGGAACGCACACTTTCCTGTTTAAATTGAAAAGAGAGGGGAAAGAAGTAACTGGAGTGCATAGAAACGCAGCAAAATGTGTCAAAAGAACATCAATACCGGAACGCACACGTCCCTATTTAAATTGAAAAAAAGAGGAGGGAAAAACTGGAATGCATAAAAAACGCACCGGAACGCGTCAAAAGCACATCAAAAATGCACCGGAAATGTACACTTCCCTGTTTAAATTGCAAAAAAGGAGGGGGGGGGCCGAAATGCATAAAAAACGCATCGGAACACGTCAAAAGCACATCAATAACGCACCAGTACACACACTTCCTTTTTTTCAATTTAAATAGGGACGTGTGCGTTCCGGTGCGTTTTTGATGTGCTTTTGACTCGTTCCGGTGCATTTTTTTATGCGTTCCAGTTCCTTTTTCCCCCTCTTTTTTTTTCAATTTACATAGGGACTTGTACGTTCC
>NW_028321688.1:0-10000 GCF_062004578.1 Staurois parvus | reverse complement strand
TCCCACGGAAAGCCATGGAGGGGTAATTAGAGGTAATCAGTGATAAGCCAAATACTCTATAAAAACACCGACATGTTTGTCCAATAATTAGGTGCAAGACCCAACGGTAATACCGCCCCCCCCCCCATTACCACCTGCATGAGGAGCCTCATTAACAGAGCGGTGAAACCTGAGAAGCTTGCAATCAGCGGGACACATGGAGAAGATGCTGCGTGATCAGGATTACATCAGTCTGATGTTTATGTACTCACTACGGGGTAAACTGACATGGTGTTGGGTGGGCAGCTTTAGGGAGGCCATGCAGGATAATTAGAGTGATGACCCCCCGCCTGGAAATGAATGTGTTCTCTGTACCATAACATTTACCCGGGGATTTACAGTCTTAAATTCATCTGAGCGATAAGTACAGAATAAACAAGATGCAGTTTTCACCAGTTCAATGCTTTCCTCATTGCTGTCTCTTTGAGCTCCGCTCCACCCTGCCATCTTATTATCAAGAACCTCAAAGAAGAAACTCTTTTAATCTACGGAGAGAATGAACACGCCAATCAGGTTGACTAACGTGTCACTCACCTGGATTGGACAGGCGACTGCTTGTTGGCCCCAACACCTGATAAGGGTCTGGAAAATAAAGAACGGGAGTATTAGAAGTTGGGGGGGTGGGGGAAGGAAAGACATAGAAAGCCTTCCTATCTTATAAGATGCTCAGCCCAACAGGCTCCAGCTAAAAATGCAGGAGAATGACAATGCCAAGTCAGACCCAGGAAACCCATTATTTCCTAGATAGACGATGACTAATTTTATTGGGCGTTTTTCTTTCACTGTGGCGTACCAAAAATACTATAAGGTCAAAGTTAATGTGAACCCCCATCCGTATGATGGCGTTCAGGTGTTTTCAATGAAGGGTTCTGTTAATGCCTCATCATACCAAGACTTTGTAGACAATTGTTCTTTTCCAAGCTTGTGGTAACAGTTTGGTGAAGACCCTTTTCTGTTCCACCAGGACTGTGACCCTGTGTACGAAGCCAGCTCCATAAAGACATGGGTTGATGAGTTTGGTGTGGAGGAACTCCTGTGTCCTGCACAGAGCCCTGGCCTTAACCCTACTGAACACCTTTCGGATGAATTGGAATGAGTCAGGTCTTCTCAACCAACATCTCCATAAAGACATGGTTTGGCCAGTCTGGTGTGAAGGAAATGTACAGAGCCCTGATCTCAACCCTACTGAACACTTCTGAGATGAACTGGCATGAGTCAGGTCTTCTCAACCAACATCTCAATAAAGACATGGTTTGACTAGTTTTGTGTGGAGGAACTCGAGTGTCCTGCACAGAGCCCTGGTCTTAACCCTACTGAACACCTTTCGGATGTATTGGAATGAGTCAGGTCTTCTCAACCAACATCTCAATAAAGACATAGTTTGGCCAGTCTGGTGTGAAGGAACTGTACAGAGCCCTGATCTCAACCCTGCTGAACACTTCTGAGATGAACTGGAATGAGTCAGGTCTTCTCAACCAACATCTCTATAAAGATATGGTTTGACTAGTTTTGTATGGAGGAACTTGAGTGTTCTGCACAGAGCCCTGACCTCAACTCTACTGAACACCTTTCGGATGAATTGGAATGGGTCAGGTCTTCTTAACCAACATCTCCATAAAGACATGATTTGGCTAGTTTGGTGTGGAGGAACTTGAGTGTTCTGCACAGAGCTCTGATCTCAGCCCTATTGAAAACTTTTGAGATGAACTGGATTGAACCAAGTCTTCTGACTCATTTCTATAAAGACATGGTTTGGCCAGGCTGATGTGAAGAAACTGTACAGAGCCATGATCTCAACCCTACTGAACACTTCTGAGATGAACTGGAATGAGTCAGGTCTTCTCAACCAACCTCTCCATAAAGACATGGTTTGGCCAGTCCGGTGTGAAGGAACTGTACAGAGCCCTGATCTCAACCCTACTGAACACTTCTGGAATGAACTGGAATGAGTCAGGTCTTCTCAACCAACATCTCCATAAAGACCTGAGTTGACCAGTTTGGTGTGGAGGAACTCAAGTGTCCTGCACAGAGCTCTGATCTCAACCCTATTGAACATTTTGAGATGAATTGTAATGAGTCAGGCCTTCTCAACCAACATCTCCATAAAGACCTGGGTTGACCAGTTTGGTGTGGAGGAACTGTAATGAGCACTGACCTGAAACATACTGAACACTATTGAGATGTTTTGGAATGAGTCAGGTCTTCTCAACCAATATCTCCATAAAAACCTGAGTTGACCAGTTTGGTGTGGAGGAACTCGAGTGTCCTGCACAGAGCACTAATCTCAACCCTATTAAACACTTTTGAAATGAACTAGAATGAGTCAGGTGTTCTGACTAATCTCCATAAAGACATAGTTTGGCCAGTCTGGGGTGAAGGAACTGTATAGAGCCCTGACCTAAACCCTACTGAACACTTCTGAGATAATTTGGAATGATTCAGGTCTTCTTAACCAACATCTCCATGAAGACATTGTTTGAACGGTTTGGTGTGGAGCTACTTGAGTGTCCTGCACAGAGTCCTGACCTCAACCCTACTGAACACCTTTGGGATGAATAAGAATGAGTCAGGTCTTCTCTACCAACATCTCCACAAAGACCTGAGTTGACCAGTTTGGTTTGGAGGAACTCAAGTGTCCTGCACAGAGCTCTGATCTCAACCTAATTGAACACTTTTGAGATGAACTGGAATGAGTCAGGTCTTCTGATTCATCTCCATAAAGACATGGTTTGGCCAGTCTGGTGTGAAGGAACTGTACAGAGCCCTGACCTAAACCCTACTGACCACTTTTGAGATGATTTGGAATGAGTCGGGTCTTCTCCACCACCTCCATAAAGGCATGGTTTGACTAGATTGGCGTGAAGGAATTTAACTGTCCTGCACATATCCCTTACCTCAACCCTACTTAACACCTTTGGGATAGATTGGAATGAGTCAGCTCTTCTCAACCAACATCTCTACAAAGACCTGAGTTGACCAGTTTGGTATGGAGGAACTTGAGTGTCCTGCACAGAGCTCTGATCTCAACCCCACTGAACACAATTGAGATGATTTGGAATGAGTCAGGTCTTCTCAACCAATATCTCCATAAAGACCTGAGTTGACCAGTTTGGTGTGGAGGAACTCAAGTGTCCTGCACAGAGCTCTGATCTCAACCTTATTGAACACTTTTGAGATGAACTGCAATGAGTCAGGTCTTCTGACTCATCTCCATAAAGACATAGCTTGGCTAGTCTGGGGTGAAGGAACTGTACAGAGCCCTGACCTAAACCCTACTGAACACTTTTGAGATGATTTGGAATGAGCCAGGTCTTCTCAACCATCTCTATAAAGGTATGGTTTGACTGGATTGGCGTGAAGGAATTTAGGTGTCCTGCACAGAGCCCTGACCTCAACCCTACTGAATACTTTTGGGATGAATTGCAATGAGTCAGGTCTTCTCAACCAACATCTCCATAAAGACATAGTTTGACCAGTTTAATGTGGAGGAACTCGAATGTCCTGTGCAAAGCTCTGACTTCAACCCTACTGAGCACCTTTTGGGATAAATTGGAACACAGTATAGGAACCAGGTCTTCTCATCAAACATCAGTACTGACCTCACAAACGTTATTTAGGCTAAACAGGAATCCCGGAGACACAGCCCAGAAGAGTGGAGGCTGTTAAAGTTGCAAAGGATGGGCATGGGGGCAACTCCTATTGACTGCCATTGTTTGGAATGGGATGTCCAACAAAGGTCCAAACAAAAGGTGAGAACTAGATGGTGGATACACAGTTTTGATGGGTCAGTTAAATTATCACTGGACACAATAGCTTAGATTCAGCAGCTCTTCACAAAAAGAGGAACGCCCCTTAAAAAATTAAATCCAAGTATGGAAATCTTGAAAGAGTTGAGTTGATCTATTTGGACGTTACCGGTGGGAGCTGAAATAAAAGCTTTAAAAAGGGTATAAAAAAAAAGATATAAACTCGCTTGGATTCAGTGTTGAGTGATTGTCAATCAAACTATCGCAAAAATAAAACCGAAAAACCCGCCTGGATATCAAGGGGTATTACAGGCTGGTAGCGGTTCATCAAAGCGGCAGATTTCGAAATATTGAACACGCGTGTTGGTGTGGCATTAACATGTTAAATCTTCAACGAGATTATTTTAGTGATTGGGCTCCGATGAGCATATTAGCGATAATATTTTTTTTTTCACCATGCACCTTTTTATGAACTGGGAAGTTTTACACACAATGAAGGTTGAGGTTGCAGGGACTTTCCAACTTGAAAAAAAAAGTATTTGAAAGGCAAAATATTTCCAGGCCAGCTGACAATTCTTGTCCTGAGAAGGTTTTATGCTGAGATAATCTGTTTATAATACTCCAACATAGGATATCAGACCCCCAGGGGGCTCCTCCCGGGGGAGGGGTAGAAGAATAAATGTCGGAACTTCAGCTGCACCCGTCTCCCCAACCTACCTGGAGTGGCCCGTATGGCTCCGGCGGTGCTGCTGATGGTTGGCGTCTGAGGAGGAGATCCTGCAGAAATGAACAGCCATACTCAGTGTGTTACATTAGCGACAACCTAACTCTTCATTGATAAAGTCGTCCTTACATCAGGAAACGCAGTCAGCATCCCTGCCTAAGTCACCGGTCACACCACTGCGATTTAAAAGGATAAGTTCACCTTTTGGACAAAAATAATAAACGCACATTTTTTGCAGGTAAAAAAAATGTGCATTTCTTATTTTTGTCCAAAGGAACCTGGAAAGCATCGCTCCAGTGATCAGTAGATGGCTAATACCATGTAGGTCTCGGGATGTACGGGGTGTATGGGGAAGTATGGGATGTGCAGGATGTACAGGATGTATGGGGTGTATGGCATGTATGGAGTGTACAGGATGTAGGGGATGTACGGACTGTACAGGGATGTAAGGGGTGCCCAGAGTGTATGGGGATGTATGGGGTGTACGGGAGTGTACAGAGATGTAGGGGATGTATGGGGTGTATTGGGTGTACAGAGATGTAGGGAGTGTAGGGGATGTATGTGGTGTACGGTTATGTACAGGGTATACAGGATGTACAGGGTGTATGGCGATGTACGGGATGTACAGGGTATACGGGATGTACAGGGTGTATGGGGATGTACGGGATGTATAGGGTATACGGGATGTACAGGGTGTATGGGGATCTACGGGGATGTACAGGGTATACGGGATGTACAGGGTGTATGGGAATGTACGGGATGTACAGGGTATACGGGATGTACAGGGTGTATGGGGATCTACGGGGATGTACAGGGTATACGGGATGTACAGGGTGTATAGGGATCTACGGGGATGTACAGGGTATACGGGATGTACAGGGTGTATAGGGATCTACGGGGATGTACAGGGTATACGGGATGTACAGGGTGTATGAGGATGTACGGGGATGTACAGGGTATACGGGATGTACAGGGTGTATGGGGATGTACGGGGATGTACAGGGTATACGGGATGTACAGGGTGTATGGGGATGTACGGGGATGTACAGGGTATACGGGATGTACAGGGTGTATGGGGATGTACGGGGATGTACAGGGTGTATGGGGATCTATGTGGATGTACAGGGTATACGGGATGTACAGGGTGTATGGGAATGTACGGGATGTACAGGGTATACGGGATGTACAGGGTGTATGGGGATCTACGGGGATGTACAGGGTATACGGGATGTACAGGGTGTATGGGGATCTACGGGGATGTACAGGGTATACGGGATGTACAGGGTGTATAGGGATCTACGGGGATGTACAGGGTATACGGGATGTACAGGGTGTATGGGGATGTACGGGGATGTACAGGGTATACGGGATGTACAGGGTGTATGGGGATGTACGGGGATGTACAGGGTATACGGGATGTACAGGGTGTATGGGGATGTACGGGGATGTACAGGGTATACGGGATGTACAGGGTGTATGGGGATGTACGGGGATGTACAGGGTGTATGGGGATCTATGTGGATGTACAGGGTATACGGGATGTACAGGGTGTATGGGATGTACAGGGTGTATGGGGATGTATGGGAATGTTTGGTGTGTATGGGATGTACAGGGATGTATGGGGTGTATGGGGTGTATGGGGATGTACAGAGTGTATGGAGTGTTTGGGGTGTACGGGGATGCACAGGATGTACGGGGTGTTCGGGGTGTATAGGATGTATGGAGTGTACGGGGTTTATGGAGATGTATGGGGTGTATGTAGATGTACGGGATGTACGGGATGTACAGGATGTATGGGGTGTACGGGATGTACAGGATGTACAGGATGTACGGGATGTACGGGGTGTTCGGCCGAGCAGATATTCTGACAAGAAGCTTGAATGAACTTCCACAGAGCTCCACAGCGCCATGCTAACTCATTAACAACTACAAGCCCACGGCCGCTAAGGCTGCTGGGATTTGCAGTTCATCCATCCTGAAATCGCAGCGGTGTGACCGGGCAATAAAACTGAAGTTTAATCTGCTTATTTTTACCTTCCCCAATTCCTCCTCCCCCCCCCCTCATGTTAATGAGCTTGTTAAATAAACCCTTTCCGTTTTCATACCTTATTATGGACACAGTGATGTCATCACCAGGTCTCTGTGCTTCTCTATGCAATGCAGACTGACCATGGCTGGTGGGAGGGGCCAGCAGGGGCTGTACATAGCTTTCTGAAAACATCACAGAACCCTGCCTCAGTACTGCTCTCACGAGCGCCCTCAGCCCTAATGCAAGCAGTGGGCTGGCTCTCGGGAGGAGCAATGTGATATTACAATGTGATATTGATTTGATATCTTCCTCTTTAAAACCTCTATACAGCAGCACTCGGACTGGGAGAGGGAGAGGGACGGGACTGGGAACCAGTCTGATGACCTTCATGCAAATGTGTTGACAAGGATAGGAGGAGACAGCAACGTGAGCAGAGAGATGAACTCATCAGCCTCCTGCTGCTCCTTTTTTGCCAAGTCAGCAGGTTTGGGGATCCGAGATGATATCACTGAATGTAACAGGGAAGGTGGGTGTCACCCGCCTGACCGAGCTGTGTGGCAGAGCTGTGAAAATCTCGGGACTGGATAGACAGAAAGTCAAATTCTTTGACAGACAAGGCAAGTCCTTTATATGTATTTCATCGATGTATTCGGAGGTTTTACTCGTCTGGCTGTAAATGCCAAATCTGATGGAGGTCACAGTATATACACGGCTCAGAAAAATGAAAGGAACACTTTGTAATCCGAGTCGCATCGAGTCCATGACACTCCTGGGATATGGATCTGGTCAGGTAAGTAGCAGAGGGGGTTGTTCATCAGTTTCAGCTGCTTTGGTGTTCATGAAATTAACAACAGGTGCACTAGATGGGCAACAATGAGACGACCCCCAAAACAGGAATGGTTTTACAGGTGACAGTTTTTCCCCACTCATCTTTTCTGACTGTTTTTCACTCGTTTTGCATTTGGCTCGGGTCAGTGTCACTACTGGTACCATTAGGCCATACCTGGACCCTACAGAGGTTGTACAGGCAGTCCAACTCCTCCAGAATGGCACATCAATACTTGTCATTGCCAGAAGGTTTGCTGTGTTTCCCAGCACAGTCTCAAGAGCATGGAGGAGATTCCAGGAGACAAGAGCATGGAGGAGATTCCAGGAGACAGGCAGTTCCTCTAGGAGAGCTGGACAGGGCTGTAGAAGGTCCTTAACGCATCAGCAGGACCGGTATCTGCTCCTTTGTACAAGGAGGAACAGGATGAGCCCTGCCAGAGCCCTACAAAATGACCTCCAGCAGGCCACTGGTGGGAATGTCTCTGACCAAACAATCAGAAACAGACTTCATGAGGGTGGCCTGAGGGCCCGACGTCCTCTAGTGGACCCTGTGCTCACTGCCCGGCACCATAGAGCTGGATTGGCATTTGCCATTGAACCCCAGAATTGGCAGGTCCACCACTGGTCCCCTGTGCTTTTCACAGATGAGAGCAGGTTCCCCCTGAGCACATGTGACAGACGTGAAAGGGTCTGGAGAAGCCGTGGAGAACGTTCTGCTGCCTGTAACATGGTTCAGCATGACCATTGTGGTGGGGGGTCAGTGATGGTCTGGGGAGGCATCTCCATGGAGGGACGCACAGACCTCTACAGGCTAGACAATGGACCCCTGACTGCCATTAGGTATTGGGATGAAATCCTTGAACCCATTGTCAGACCTGACGCTGGTGCAGTGGGTCCTGGGTTCCTCCTGGAGCAGTGGGTCCTGGGTTCCTCCTGGTGCAGTGGATCTTGGGTTCCTCCAGGTGCAGTGGGCCCTGGGTTCCTCCTGGTGCAGTGGATTCTGGGTTCCTCCTGGTGCAGTGGGTCCTGGGTTCCTCCTGGTGCAGTGGGTCTTGGGTTCCTCCTGTGCAGTGGGTCCTGGGTTCCTCCTGGTGCAGTGGATCTTGTGTTCCTCCTGGTGCAGTGGGTCCTGGATTCCTCCTGGTGCAGTGGATCCTGGGTTCCTCCTGGTGCAGTGGGTCCTGGGTTCCTCCTGGTGCAGTGGGTCTTGAGTTCCTCCTGGTGCAGTGGGCCCTGGGTTCCTCCTGGTGCAGTGGGCCCTGGGTTCCTCCTGGTGCAGTGGGCTCTGGGTTCCTCCTGGTGCAGTGGATCCTGAGTTCCTCCTGATGCAGTGGGTCCTGGGTTCCTCCTGGTGCAGTGGGTCCTGGGTTCCTCCTGGTGCAGTGGGTCCTGGGTTCCTCCTGGTGCAGTGTGCCCTGGGTTCCTCCTGGTGCAGGGGATCCTGGGTTCCTCCTGGTGCAGTGGGTCCTGGGTTCCTCCTGGTGCAGTGGGTCCTGGATTCCTCCTGGTGCAGTGGGTCCTGGGTTCCTCCTGGTGCAGTGGGTCCTGGGTTCCTCCTGGTGCAGTGGGTCCTGGGTTCCTCCTGGTGCAGTGGGTCCTAGGTTCCTCCTGGTGCACGACATTGCCCGGCCTCATGTGGGGAGAGTATGCAGCCAGTTCCTGGAGGATGAAGGAATTGATACCATTGAATGGCCCCCACGCTCTCCTGACCTAAATCTAATAGAACCCCTCTGGGATGTCATGTTTCGGTCCATTCGACGCCCCCAGGTTGCACCTCAGACTGTCCAGGAGCTCAGTGATGCTCTGGTCCAGATCTGGGAGGAAATCCCCCAGGACACCATCCGTGGTCTCTTTAGGACCCTCCCCCGACGTTGTCAGGCATGCATACAAGCACGTGGGGGCCACACAGACTACTGAGGACCATTCTGAGTTGCTGCAATGACATTTCAGCCAAATGGACTCGCCTGATGCAACATTTTTTTAAATTGATTTTCGGGGTGTCTTTGAATTCAGTCCTCTGTAGGTCGATCATTTTCATTTCCATCCAACAATGGGGCGTCCTTACGTTCCTCACCCATCCCCCCATCCATGTCAGTATAGAGATCCAGCAGGAGATTCCTCCCCATTGAGATCTGATGGGTTCTCAAAGTCTTCCTTTCATTTTTTGGAGCCGTGTATTAGATGAGTACTCCAGTAGAAGCCCAGCCATAACCAGCATCATCATCTATCCAATGTCACAAAGACGGGGAGTTCTCAAGGGCTCCCTCTGTCTGCCTGGATGACTGAAGCACAGGCCAACCATATATTACAGTAACACATCGGCATTGTACCTCGTTGGATGGAGCCGGTGGTGGAGTTCCAGCTTCCTCGCCGTACATCGTCATACAACGGCTCTAGGACAACACACAAGGAGACAACCGGTCAGTCTGATTTGGCTCATTCTAAGGCCAGAAAGTAGGTCACATGACTGGCCCTGGCAAATGTTGGCTCACCTGTCTTCACCGGGTTCCTCGCGGGCACTGGGTGAGCTGGAACAGTCGGAACCACCGAATAAGTAAACGTCGGACTGTCTGTAAAGAGGGGGGGAAAAAAGTAGATAATAGGTCAGTCCTTCCAGAACTGGACCGAAATGGG